>NW_027190267.1:0-46398 GCF_040958095.1 Procambarus clarkii | reverse complement strand
AATCAAGAACATTTTAGTTAAATCTAATGAAAACACATTGTTTTTTTATTATTTGTATTGGAAACAACATTGTCATATGTCTTTTCTTGGATCTAAATAATACAAAACCTCGCTCAATGATTTGAAGTTAAAATCCACAAACATGGTAAAATAGTGACTTTTTCATGTTAATCATGTAGTTTGATATTACGTAAATATACTCATTTTTACCAATATTTCGATACTATTTCATGTAGTATTACGATATGTGATTTGGCCTTCAAATCTCAGAATTTCGCATAATATTGCATTTTAAGTAAGTTTTCTTCCATTTTATTTCGTACGAAAAATCATCGAATTTAGCAATATTTTGACGTTTATCATCCCCTTTTCCTTTATGTGATATAAACAAAATATCATCAAATTAGGCAATATTTTGCCGTTTTCCACGTTTTTGTGAATTTTCAGTCTATGGGTATTAATTCATATATATACGATAAAAGTGATGCAAACACATAATTGATTAGATGATAACCTTAAATACTTCATTTTCAATCATCTATTTGTTTCTCGTTAAAATACTGAGTAAGATATTGAAAGGGGGAGAAGTTCGGTTTTTATTGCATATATCGACGTTTCAGCCGGATTAGAGCGGTTTTACGTGTACATCTTCCCTCCGTAATATAAACTAAAAATCAAGAACATTTTAGTCAATTCTAATGAAAAAACATTGTTTTTTTATCATTTGTATTGGAAACAACATTGTCATATGTCTTTTCTTGGATCTAAATAATACGAAACCTCGCTCAATGATTTGAAGTTAAAATCCTCAAATTTGGTAAAATAGTGACTTTTTCACGTTAATCATGTAGTTTGATATTACGTAAATATATTCATTTTTACCAATATTTCGATACTATTTCATGTAGTATCCCGATACGTGATTTGGCCTTCAAATCTCAGAATTTCGCATAATATTGCAATTTAAGCAAGTTTTCTTGCATTTTGTTTCGTACGAAAAATCATCGAATTTAGCAATATTTTGATGTTTATCATCCCCTTTTCCTTTATGTGATTTAAACAAAATATCATCGAATTAGGCAATATTTTGCCGTTTTCCACGTTTTTGTGAATTTTCAGTCTATGGGTATTAATTCATATATATACGATAAAAATGATGCAAACACATAATTGATTAGATGATAACCTTAAATACTTCATTTTCAATCATCTATTTGTTTCTCGTTAAAATACTGAGAAAGATATTGAAAAGGGGAGAAGTTCGGTTTTTATTGCATATATCGACGTTTCAGCCGGATTAGAGCGGTTTTACGTGTACATCTTCCCTCGGTAATATAAACGGAAAATCAAGAACATTTTAGTTAATTCTAATGAAAACACATAAAACACGTTTTTTTTTATCATTTGTATTGGAAACTACATTGTCATATGTCTTTTCTTGGATCTAAATAATACGAAACCTTGCTCAATTATTTGAAGTTAAAATCCTCAAATTTGGTAAAATAGTGACTTTTTCACGTTAATCATGTAGTTTGATATTACGTAAATATATTCATTTTTACCAATATTTCGATACTATTTCATGTAGTATTACGATATGTGATTTGGCCTTGAAATCTCAGAATTTCGCATAATATTGCATTTTAAGCAAGTTTTCTTGCATTTTGTTTCGTACGAAAAATCATCGAATTTAGCAATATTTTGACGTTTATCATCCCCTTCTCCTCTATGTGATTTAAACAAAATATCATCGAATTAGGCAATATTTTGCCGTTTTTCCACGTTTTTGTGAATTTTCAGTTTATGGGTATTAATTCATTATATATACGATAAAAATGATGCAAACACATAATTGATTAGATAATGACCTTAAATACTTCATTTTCAATCATCTATTTGTTTCTCGTTAAAATACTGGGTAAGATATTGAAAGGGGGAGAAGTTCGGTTTTTATTGCATATATCGACGTTTCAGCCGGATTAGAGCGGTTTTACGTGTACATCTTCCCTCCGTAATATAAACGAAAAATCAAGAACATTTTAGTTAATTCTAATGAAAACACATTGTTTTTTTTTCATTTGTATTGGAAACAACATTGTCATACGTCTTTTCTTGGATCGAAATAATACGAAACCTCGCTCAATGATTTGAAGTTAAAATCCTCAAACATGGTAAAATAGTGACTTTTTCACGTTAATCACGTAGTTTGATATTACGTAAATATACTCATTTTTACCAATATTTCGATACTATTTCATGTAGTATTACGATATGTGATTTGGCCTTCAAATCTCAGAATTTCGCATAATATTGCATTTTAAGCAAGTTTTCTTCCATTTTATTTCGTACGAAAAATCATCGAATTTAGCAATATTTTGACGTTTATCATCCCCTTTTCCTTTATGTGATTTAAACAAAATATCATCGAATTAGGCAATATTTTGCCGTTTTCCACGTTTTTGTGAATTTTCAGTCTATGGGTATTAATTCATATATATACGATAAAAGTGATGCAAACACATAATTGATTAGATGATAACCTTAAATACTTCATTTTCAATCATCTATTTGTTTCTCGTTAAAATACTGAGTAAGATATTGAAAGGAGGAGAAGTTCGGTTTTTATTGCATATATCGACGTTTCAGCCGGATTAGAGCGGTTTTACGTGTACATCTTCCCTCCGTAATATAAACTAAAAATCAAGAACATTTTAGTCAATTCTAATGAAAAAACATTGTTTTTTTATCATTTGTATTGGAAACAACATTGTCATATGTCTTTTCTTGGATCTAAATAATACGAAACCTCGCTCAATGATTTGAAGTTAAAATCCTCAAATTTGGTAAAATAGTGACTTTTTCACGTTAATCATGTAGTTTGATATTACGTAAATATATTCATTTTTACCAATATTTCGATACTATTTCATGTAGTATCACGATACGTGATTTGGCCTTCAAATCTCAGAATTTCGCATAATATTGCAATTTAAGCAAGTTTTCTTGCATTTTGTTTCGTACGAAAAATCATCGAATTTAGCAATATTTTGATGTTTATCATCCCCTTTTCCTTTATGTGATTTAAACAAAATATCATCGAATTAGGCAATATTTTGCCGTTTTCCACGTTTTTGTGAATTTTCAGTCTATGGGTATTAATTCATATATATACGATAAAAATGATGCAAACACATAATTGATTAGATGATAACCTTAAATACTTCATTTTCAATCATCTATTTGTTTCTCGTTAAAATACTGAGCAAGATATTGAAAAGGGGAGATGTTCGGTTTTTATTGCATATATCGACGTTTCAGCCGGATTAGAGCGGTTTTACGTGTACATCTTCCCTCGGTAATATAAACGGAAAATCAAGAACATTTTAGTTAATTCTAATGAAAACACATAAAACACGTTTTTTTTTATCATTTGTATTGGAAACTACATTGTCATATGTCTTTTCTTGGATCTAAATAATACGAAACCTTGCTCAATTATTTGAAGTTAAAATCCTCAAATTTGGTAAAATAGTGACTTTTTCACGTTAATCATGTAGTTTGATATTACGTAAATATATTCATTTTTACCAATATTTCGATACTATTTCATGTAGTATTACGATATGTGATTTGGCCTTGAAATCTCAGAATTTCGCATAATATTGCATTTTAAGCAAGTTTTCTTGCATTTTGTTTCGTACGCAAAATCATCGAATTTAGCAATATTTTGACGTTTATCATCCCCTTCTCCTTTATGTGATTTAAACAAAATATCATCGAATTAGGCAATATTTTGCCGTTTTTCCACGTTTTTGTGAATTTTCAGTTTATGGGTATTAATTCATTATATATACGATAAAAATGATGCAAACACATAATTGATTAGATAATAACCTTAAATACTTCATTTTCAATCATCTATTTGTTTCTCGTTAAAATACTGAGTAAGATATTGAAAGGGGGAGAAGTTCGGTTTTTATTGCATATATCGACGTTTCAGCCGTATTAGAGCGGTTTTACGTGTACATCTTCCCTCCGTAATATAAACTAAAAATCAAGAACATTTTAGTTAATTCTAATGAAAATACATTGTTTTTTTTATCATTTGTATTGGAAACAACATTGTCATATGTCTTTTCTTGGATCTAAATAATACGAAACCTTGCTCAATTATTTGAAGTTAAAATCCTCAAATTTGGTAAAATAGTGACTTTTTCACGTTAATCATGTAGTTTGATATTACGTAAATATATTCATTTTTACCAATATTTCGATACTATTTCATGTAGTATTACGATATGTGATTTGGCCTTCAAATCTCAGAATTTCGCATAATATTGCATTTTAAGCAAGTTTTCTTCCATTTTGTTTCGTACGAAAAATCATCGAATTTAGCAATATTTTGACGTTTATCATCCCCTTTTCCTTTATGTGATTTAAACAAAATATCATCGAATTAGGCAATATTTTGCCGTTTTCCACGCTTTTGTGAATTTTCAGTCTATGGGTATTAATTCATATATATACGATAAAAGTGATGCAAACACATAATTGATTAGATAATAACCTTAAATACTTCATTTTCAATCATCTATTTGTTTCTCGTTAAAATACTGAGTAAGATATTAAAAGGGGGAGAAGTTCGGTTTTTATTGCATATATCGACGTTTCAGCCGGATTAGAGCGGTTTTACGTGTACATCTTCCCTCCGTAATATAAACTAAAAATCAAGAACATTTTAGTCAATTCTAATGAAAAAACATTGTTTTTTTATCATTTGTATTGGAAACAACATTGTCATATGTCTTTTCTTGGATCTAAATAATACGAAACCTCGCTCAATGATTTGAAGTTAAAATCCTCAAATTTGGTAAAATAGTGACTTTTTCACGTTAATCATGTAGTTTGATATTACGTAAATATATTCATTTTTACCAATATTTCGATACTATTTCATGTAGTATTACGATATGTGATTTGGCCTTCAAATCTCAGAATTTCGCATAATATTGCATTTTAAGCAAGTTTTCTTCCATTTTGTTTCGTACGAAAAATCATCGAATTTAGCAATATTTTGACGTTTATCATCCCCTTTTCCTTTATGTGATTTAAACAAAATATCATCGAATTAGGCAATATTTTGCCGTTTTCCACGTTTTTGTGAATTTTCAGCCTATTGGTATTAATTCATATATATACGATAAAAATGATGCAAACACATAATTGATTAGATGATAACCTTAAATACTTCATTTTCAATCATCTATTTGTTTCTCGTTAAAATACTGAGTAAGATATTGAAAAGGGGATAAATTCGGTTTTTATTGCATATATCGACGTTTCAGCCGGATTAGAGCGGTTTTACGTGTACATCTTCCCTCAGTAATATAAACGGAAAATCAAGAACATTTTAGTTAATTCTAATGAAAACACATAAAACACGTTTTTTTTTTATCATTTGTATTGGAAACAACATTGTCATATGTCTTTTCTTGGATCTAAATAATACGAAACCTTGCTCAATTATTTGAAGTTAAAATCCTCAAATTTGGTAAAATAGTGACTTTTTCACGTTAATCATGTAGTTTGATATTACGTAAATATATTCATTTTTACCAATATTTCGATACTATTTCATGTAGTATTACGATATGTGATTTGGCCTTCAAATCTCAGAATTTCGCATAATATTGCATTTTAAGCAAGTTTTCTTCCATTTTGTTTCGTACGAAAAATCATCGAATTTAGCAATATTTTGACGTTTATCATCCCCTTTTCCTTTATGTGATTTAAACAAAATATCATCGAATTAGGCAATATTTTGCCGTTTTCCACGCTTTTGTGAATTTTCAGTCTATGGGTATTAATTCATATATATACGATAAAAGTGATGCAAACACATAATTGATTAGATAATAACCTTAAATACTTCATTTTCAATCATCTATTTGTTTCTCGTTAAAATACTGAGTAAGATATTAAAAGGGGGAGAAGTTCGGTTTTTATTGCATATATCGACGTTTCAGCCGGATTAGAGCGGTTTTACGTGTACATCTTCCCTCGGTAATATAAACGGAAAATCAAGAACATTTTAGTTAATTCTAATGAAAACACATAAAACACGTTTTTTTTTATCATTTGTATTGGAAACTACATTGTCATATGTCTTTTCTTGGATCTAAATAATACGAAACCTTGCTCAATTATTTGAAGTTAAAATCCTCAAATTTGGTAAAATAGTGACTTTTTCACGTTAATCATGTAGTTTGATATTACGTAAATATATTCATTTTTACCAATATTTCGATACTATTTCATGTAGTATTACGATATGTGATTTGGCCTTGAAATCTCAGAATTTCGCATAATATTGCATTTTAAGCAAGTTTTCTTGCATTTTGTTTCGTACGCAAAATCATCGAATTTAGCAATATTTTGACGTTTATCATCCCCTTCTCCTTTATGTGATTTAAACAAAATATCATCGAATTAGGCAATATTTTGCCGTTTTTCCACGTTTTTGTGAATTTTCAGTTTATGGGTATTAATTCATTATATATACGATAAAAATGATGCAAACACATAATTGATTAGATAATAACCTTAAATACTTCATTTTCAATCATCTATTTGTTTCTCGTTAAAATACTGAGTAAGATATTGAAAGGGGGAGAAGTTCGGTTTTTATTGCATATATCGACGTTTCAGCCGTATTAGAGCGGTTTTACGTGTACATCTTCCCTCCGTAATATAAACTAAAAATCAAGAACATTTTAGTTAATTCTAATGAAAATACATTGTTTTTTTTATCATTTGTATTGGAAACAACATTGTCATATGTCTTTTCTTGGATCTAAATAATACGAAACCTTGCTCAATTATTTGAAGTTAAAATCCTCAAATTTGGTAAAATAGTGACTTTTTCACGTTAATCATGTAGTTTGATATTACGTAAATATATTCATTTTTACCAATATTTCGATACTATTTCATGTAGTATTACGATATGTGATTTGGCCTTCAAATCTCAGAATTTCGCATAATATTGCATTTTAAGCAAGTTTTCTTCCATTTTGTTTCGTACGAAAAATCATCGAATTTAGCAATATTTTGACGTTTATCATCCCCTTTTCCTTTATGTGATTTAAACAAAATATCATCGAATTAGGCAATATTTTGCCGTTTTCCACGCTTTTGTGAATTTTCAGTCTATGGGTATTAATTCATATATATACGATAAAAGTGATGCAAACACATAATTGATTAGATAATAACCTTAAATACTTCATTTTCAATCATCTATTTGTTTCTCGTTAAAATACTGAGTAAGATATTAAAAGGGGGAGAAGTTCGGTTTTTATTGCATATATCGACGTTTCAGCCGGATTAGAGCGGTTTTACGTGTACATCTTCCCTCCGTAATATAAACTAAAAATCAAGAACATTTTAGTCAATTCTAATGAAAAAACATTGTTTTTTTATCATTTGTATTGGAAACAACATTGTCATATGTCTTTTCTTGGATCTAAATAATACGAAACCTCGCTCAATGATTTGAAGTTAAAATCCTCAAATTTGGTAAAATAGTGACTTTTTCACGTTAATCATGTAGTTTGATATTACGTAAATATATTCATTTTTACCAATATTTCGATACTATTTCATGTAGTATTACGATATGTGATTTGGCCTTCAAATCTCAGAATTTCGCATAATATTGCATTTTAAGCAAGTTTTCTTCCATTTTGTTTCGTACGAAAAATCATCGAATTTAGCAATATTTTGACGTTTATCATCCCCTTTTCCTTTATGTGATTTAAACAAAATATCATCGAATTAGGCAATATTTTGCCGTTTTCCACGTTTTTGTGAATTTTCAGCCTATTGGTATTAATTCATATATATACGATAAAAATGATGCAAACACATAATTGATTAGATGATAACCTTAAATACTTCATTTTCAATCATCTATTTGTTTCTCGTTAAAATACTGAGTAAGATATTGAAAAGGGGATAAATTCGGTTTTTATTGCATATATCGACGTTTCAGCCGGATTAGAGCGGTTTTACGTGTACATCTTCCCTCAGTAATATAAACGGAAAATCAAGAACATTTTAGTTAATTCTAATGAAAACACATAAAACACGTTTTTTTTTTATCATTTGTATTGGAAACAACATTGTCATATGTCTTTTCTTGGATCTAAATAATACGAAACCTTGCTCAATTATTTGAAGTTAAAATCCTCAAATTTGGTAAAATAGTGACTTTTTCACGTTAATCATGTAGTTTGATATTACGTAAATATATTCATTTTTACCAATATTTCGATACTATTTCATGTAGTATTACGATATGTGATTTGGCCTTCAAATCTCAGAATTTCGCATAATATTGCATTTTAAGCAAGTTTTCTTCCATTTTGTTTCGTACGAAAAATCATCGAATTTAGCAATATTTTGACGTTTATCATCCCCTTTTCCTTTATGTGATTTAAACAAAATATCATCGAATTAGGCAATATTTTGCCGTTTTCCACGCTTTTGTGAATTTTCAGTCTATGGGTATTAATTCATATATATACGATAAAAGTGATGCAAACACATAATTGATTAGATAATAACCTTAAATACTTCATTTTCAATCATCTATTTGTTTCTCGTTAAAATACTGAGTAAGATATTAAAAGGGGGAGAAGTTCGGTTTTTATTGCATATATCGACGTTTCAGCCGGATTAGAGCGGTTTTACGTGTACATCTTCCCTCCGTAATATAAACTAAAAATCAAGAACATTTTAGTCAATTCTAATGAAAAAACATTGTTTTTTTATCATTTGTATTGGAAACAACATTGTCATATGTCTTTTCTTGGATCTAAATAATACGAAACCTCGCTCAATGATTTGAAGTTAAAATCCTCAAATTTGGTAAAATAGTGACTTTTTCACGTTAATCATGTAGTTTGATATTACGTAAATATATTCATTTTTACCAATATTTCGATACTATTTCATGTAGTATTACGATATGTGATTTGGCCTTCAAATCTCAGAATTTCGCATAATATTGCATTTTAAGCAAGTTTTCTTCCATTTTGTTTCGTACGAAAAATCATCGAATTTAGCAATATTTTGACGTTTATCATCCCCTTTTCCTTTATGTGATTTAAACAAAATATCATCGAATTAGGCAATATTTTGCCGTTTTCCAAGTTTTTGTGAATTTTCAGTCTATGGGTATTAATTCATATATAGACGATAAAAGTGATGCAAACACATAATTGATTAGATGATAACCTTAAATACTTCATTTTCAATCATCTATTTGTTTCTCGTTAAAATACTGAGTAAGATATTGAAAGGGGGAGAAGTTCGGTTTTTATTGCATATATCGACGTTTCAGCAGTATTAGAGCGGTTTTACGTGTACATCTTCCCTCCGTAATATAAACTAAAAATCAAGAACATTTTAGTCAATTCTAATGAAAAAACATTGTTTTTTTATCATTTGTATTGGAAACAACATTGTCATATGTCTTTTCTTGGATCTAAATAATACGAAACCTCGCTCAATGATTTGAAGTTAAAATCCTCAAATTTGGTAAAATAGTGACTTTTTCACGTTAATCATGTAGTTTGATATTACGTAAATATATTCATTTTTACCAATATTTCGATACTATTTCATGTAGTATTACGATATGTGATTTGGCCTTGAAATCTCAGAATTTCGCATAATATTGCATTTTAAGCAAGTTTTCTTGCATTTTGTTTCGTACGAAAAATCATCGAATTTAGCAATATTTTGACGTTTATCATCCCCTTCTCCTTTATGTGATTTAAACAAAATATCATCGAATTAGGCAATATTTTGCCGTTTTTCCACGTTTTTGTGAATTTTCAGTTTATGGGTATTAATTCATTATATATACGATAAAAATGATGCAAACACATAATTGATTAGATAATAACCTTAAATACTTCATTTTCAATCATCTATTTGTTTCTCGTTAAAATACTGAGTAAGATATTGAAAGGGGGAGAAGTTCGGTTTTTATTGCATATATCGACGTTTCAGCCGGATTAGAGCGGTTTTACGTGTACATCTTCCCTCCGTAATATAAACTAAAAATCAAGAACATTTTAGTTAATTCTAATGAAAACACATTGTTTTTTATCATTTGTATTGGAAACAACATTGTCATATGTCTTTTCTTGGATCGAAATAATACGAAACCTCGCTCAATGATTTGAAGTTAAAATCCTCAAACATGGTTAAATAGTGACTTTTTCACGTTAATCACGTAGTTTGATATTACGTAAATATCCTCATTTTTACCAATATTTCGATACTATTTCATGTAGTATTACGATATGTGATTTGGCCTTGAAATCTCAGAATTTCGCATAATATTGCATTTTAAGCAAGTTTTCTTCCATTTTGTTTCGTACGTAAAATCATCGAATTTAGCAATATTTTGACGTTTATCATCCCCTTTTCCTTTATGTGATTTAAACAAAATATCATCGAATTAGGCAATATTTTGCCGTTTTCCACGCTTTTGTGAATTTTCAGTCTATGGGTATTAATTCATATATATTCGACAAAAATGATGCAAACACATAATTGATTAGATGATAACCTTAAATACTTCATTTTCAATCATCTATTTGTTTCTCGTTAAAATACTGAGCAAGATATTGAAAAGGGGAGAAGTTCGGTTTTTATTGCATATATCGACGTTTCAGCCGGATTAGAGCGGTTTTACGTGTACATCTTCCCTCGATAATATAAACGGAAAATCAAGAACATTTTAGTTAATTCTAATGAAAACACATAAAACACGTTTTTTTTATCATTTGTATTGGAAACAACATTGTCATATGTCTTTTCTTGGATCTAAATAATACGAAACCTTGCTCAATTATTTGAAGTTAAAATCCTCAAATTTGGTAAAATAGTGACTTTTTCACGTTAATCATGTAGTTTGATATTACGTAAATATATTCATTTTTACCAATATTTCGATACTATTTCATGTAGTATTTCGATATGTGATTTGGCCTTCAAATCTCAGAATTTCGCATAATATTGCATTTTAAGCAAGTTTTCTTGCATTTTGTTTCGTACGAAAAATCATCGAATTTAGCAATATTTTGACGTTTATCATCCCCTTTTCCTTTATGTGCTATAAACAAAATATCATCGAATTAGGCAATATTTTGCCGTTTTTCAACGTTTTTGTGAATTTTCAGTTTATGGGTATTAATTCATTATATATACGATAAAAATGATGCAAACACATAATTGATTAGATAATAACCTTAAATACTTCATTTTCAATCATCTATTTGTTTCTCGTTAAAATACTGAGTAAGATGTTGAAAGGGGGAGAAGTTCGGTTTTTATTGCATATATCGACGTTTTAGCCGGATTAGAGTGGTTTTACGTGTACATTTTCCCTCCGTAATATAAACGGAAAATCAAGAACATTTTAGTAATATCTAATGAAAACACATTGTTTGTTTATTATTTGTATTGGAAACAACATTGTCATATGTCTTTTCTTGGATCTAAATAATACAAAACCTCGCTCAATGATTTGAAGTTAAAATCCACAAACATGGTAAAATAGTGACTTTTTCATGTTAATCATGTAGTTTGATATTACGTAAATATACTCATTTTTACCAATATTTCGATACTATTTCATGTAGTATTACGATATGTGATTTGGCCTTGAAATCTCAGGATTTCGCATAATATTGCATTTTAAGCAAGTTTTCTTGCATTTTGTTTGGTACGCAAAATCATCGTATTTAGCAATATTTTGACGTTTATCATCCCCTTCTCCTTTATGTGATTTAAACAAAATATCATCGAATTAGGCAATATTTTGCCGTTTTTCAACGTTTTTGTGAATTTTCAGTTTATGGGTATTAATTCATTATATATACGATAAAAATGATGCAAACACATAATTGATTAGATAATAACCTTAAATACTTCATTTTCAATCATCTATTTGTTTCTCGTTAAAATACTGGGTAAGATATTGAAAGGGGGAGAAGTTCGGTTTTTATTGCATATATCGACGTTTCAGCCGGATTAGAGCGGTTTTACGTGTACATCTTCCCTCCGTAATATAAACGAAAAATCAAGAACATTTTAGTTAATTCTAATGAAAACACATTGTTTTTTTATCATTTGTATTGGAAACAACATTGTCATACGTCTTTTCTTGGATCGAAATAATTCGAAACCTCGCTCAATGATTTGAAGTTAAAATCCTCAAACATGGTAAAATAGTGACTTTTTCACGTTAATCACGTAGTTTGATATTACGTAAATATATTCATTTTTACCAATATTTCGATACTATTTCATGTAGTATTACGATATGTGATTTGGCCTTCAAATCTCAGAATTTCGCATAATATTGCATTTTAAGCAAGTTTTCTTCCATTTTATTTCGTACGAAAAATCATCGAATTTAGCAATATTTTGACGTTTATCATCCCCTTTTCCTTTATGTGATTTAAACAAAATATCATCGAATTAGGCAATATTTTGCCGTTTTCCACGTTTTTGTGAATTTTCAGTCTATGGGTATTAATTCATATATATACGATAAAAGTGATGCAAACACATAATTGATTAGATGATAACCTTAAATACTTCATTTTCAATCATCTATTTGTTTCTCGTTAAAATACTGAGTAAGATATTGAAAGGGGGAGAAGTTCGGTTTTTATTGCATATATCGACGTTTCAGCCGGATTAGAGCGGTTTTACGTGTACATCTTCCCTCCGTAATATAAACTAAAAATCAAGAACATTTTAGTCAATTCTAATGAAAAAACATTGTTTTTTTATCATTTGTATTGGAAACAACATTGTCATATGTCTTTTCTTGGATCTAAATAATACGAAACCTCGCTCAATGATTTGAAGTTAAAATCCTCAAATTTGGTAAAATAGTGACTTTTTCACTTTAATCATGTAGTTTGATATTACGTAAATATATTCATTTTTACCAATATTTCGATACTATTTCATGTAGTATCCCGATACGTGATTTGGCCTTCAAATCTCAGAATTTCGCATAATATTGCAATTTAAGCAAGTTTTCTTGCATTTTGTTTCGTACGAAAAATCATCGAATTTAGCAATATTTTGATGTTTATCATCCCCTTTTCCTTTATGTGATTTAAACAAAATATCATCGAATTAGGCAATATTTTGCCGTTTTCCACGTTTTTGTGAATTTTCAGTCTATGGGTATTAATTCATATATATACGATAAAAATGATGCAAACACATAATTGATTAGATGATAACCTTAAATACTTCATTTTCAATCATCTATTTGTTTCTCGTTAAAATACTGAGAAAGATATTGAAAAGGGGAGAAGTTCGGTTTTTATTGCATATATCGACGTTTCAGCCGGATTAGAGCGGTTTTACGTGTACATCTTCCCTCGGTAATATAAACGGAAAATCAAGAACATTTTAGTTAATTCTAATGAAAACACATAAAACACGGTTTTTTTTATCATTTGTATTGGAAACTACATTGTCATATGTCTTTTCTTGGATCTAAATAATACGAAACGTTGCTCAATTATTTGAAGTTAAAATCCTCAAATTTGGTAAAATAGTGACTTTTTCACGTTAATCATGTAGTTTGATATTACGTAAATATATTCATTTTTACCAATATTTCGATACTATTTCATGTAGTATCACGATACGTGATTTGGCCTTCAAATCTCAGAATTTCGCATAATATTGCAATTTAAGCAAGTTTTCTTGCATTTTGTTTCGTACGAAAAATCATCGAATTTAGCAATATTTTGATGTTTATCATCCCCTTTTCCTTTATGTGATTTAAACAAAATATCATCGAATTAGGCAATATTTTGCCGTTTTCCACGTTTTTGTGAATTTTCAGTCTATGGGTATTAATTCATATATATTCGACAAAAATGATGCAAACACATAATTGATTAGATGATAACCTTAAATACTTCATTTTCAATCATCTATTTGTTTCTCGTTAAAATACTGAGCAAGATATTGAAAAGGGGAGAAGTTCGGTTTTTATTGCATATATCGACGTTTCAGCCGGATTAGAGCGGTTTTACGTGTACATCTTCCCTCGATAATATAAACGGAAAATCAAGAACATTTTAGTTAATTCTAATGAAAACACATAAAACACGTTTTTTTTATCATTTGTATTGGAAACAACATTGTCATATGTCTTTTCTTGGATCTAAATAATACGAAACCTTGCTCAATTATTTGAAGTTAAAATCCTCAAATTTGGTAAAATAGTGACTTTTTCACGTTAATCACGTAGTTTGATATTACGTAAATATCCTCATTTTTACCAATATTTCGATACTATTTCATGTAGTATTTCGATATGTGATTTGGCCTTCAAATCTCAGAATTTCGCATAATATTGCATTTTAAGCAAGTTTTCTTGCATTTTGTTTCGTACGAAAAATCATCGAATTTAGCAATATTTTGACGTTTATCATCCCCTTTTCCTTTATGTGCTTTAAACAAAATATCATCGAATTAGGCAATATTTTGCCGTTTTTCAACGTTTTTGTGAATTTTCGGTTTATGGGTATTAATTCATTATATATACGATAAAAATGATGCAAACACATAATTGATTAGATAATAACCTTAAATACTTCATTTTCAATCATCTATTTGTTTCTCGTTAAAATACTGAGTAAGATATTGAAAGGGGGAGAAGTTCGGTTTTTATTGCATATATCGACGTTTCAGCCGGATTAGAGCGGTTTTACGTGTACATCTTCCCTCGATAATATAAACGGAAAATCAAGAACATTTTAGTTAATTCTAATGAAAACACATAAAACACGTTTTTTTTTATCATTTGTATTGGAAACAACATTGTCATATGTCTTTTCTTGGATCTAAATAATACGAAACCTTGCTCAATTATTTGAAGTTAAAATCCTCAAATTTGGTAAAATAGTGACTTTTTCACGTTAATCATGTAGTTTGATATTACGTAAATATATTCATTTTTACCAATATTTCGATACTATTTCATGTAGTATTTCGATATGTGATTTGGCCTTCAAATCTCAGAATTTCGCATAATATTGCATTTTAAGCAAGTTTTCTTGCATTTTGTTTCGTACGAAAAATCATCGAATTTAGCAATATTTTGACGTTTATCATCCCCTTTTCCTTTATGTGCTATAAACAAAATATCATCGAATTAGGCAATATTTTGCCGTTTTTCAACGTTTTTGTGAATTTTCAGTTTATGGGTATTAATTCATTATATATACGATAAAAATGATGCAAACACATAATTGATTAGATAATAACCTTAAATACTTCATTTTCAATCATCTATTTGTTTCTCGTTAAAATACTGAGTAAGATGTTGAAAGGGGGAGAAGTTCGGTTTTTATTGCATATATCGACGTTTTAGCCGGATTAGAGTGGTTTTACGTGTACATTTTCCCTCCGTAATATAAACGGAAAATCAAGAACATTTTAGTAATATCTAATGAAAACACATTGTTTGTTTATTATTTGTATTGGAAACAACATTGTCATATGTCTTTTCTTGGATCTAAATAATACAAAACCTCGCTCAATGATTTGAAGTTAAAATCCACAAACATGGTAAAATAGTGACTTTTTCATGTTAATCATGTAGTTTGATATTACGTAAATATACTCATTTTTACCAATATTTCGATACTATTTCATGTAGTATTACGATATGTGATTTGGCCTTGAAATCTCAGGATTTCGCATAATATTGCATTTTAAGCAAGTTTTCTTGCATTTTGTTTGGTACGCAAAATCATCGTATTTAGCAATATTTTGACGTTTATCATCCCCTTCTCCTTTATGTGATTTAAACAAAATATCATCGAATTAGGCAATATTTTGCCGTTTTTCAACGTTTTTGTGAATTTTCAGTTTATGGGTATTAATTCATTATATATACGATAAAATGATGCAAACACATAATTGATTAGATAATAACCTTAAATACTTCATTTTCAATCATCTATTTGTTTCTCGTTAAAATACTGGGTAAGATATTGAAAGGGGGAGAAGTTCGGTTTTTATTGCATATATCGACGTTTCAGCCGGATTAGAGCGGTTTTACGTGTACATCTTCCCTCCGTAATATAAACGAAAAATCAAGAACATTTTAGTTAATTCTAATGAAAACACATTGTTTTTTTATCATTTGTATTGGAAACAACATTGTCATACGTCTTTTCTTGGATCGAAATAATTCGAAACCTCGCTCAATGATTTGAAGTTAAAATCCTCAAACATGGTAAAATAGTGACTTTTTCACGTTAATCACGTAGTTTGATATTACGTAAATATATTCATTTTTACCAATATTTCGATACTATTTCATGTAGTATTACGATATGTGATTTGGCCTTCAAATCTCAGAATTTCGCATAATATTGCATTTTAAGCAAGTTTTCTTCCATTTTATTTCGTACGAAAAATCATCGAATTTAGCAATATTTTGACGTTTATCATCCCCTTTTCCTTTATGTGATTTAAACAAAATATCATCGAATTAGGCAATATTTTGCCGTTTTCCACGTTTTTGTGAATTTTCAGTCTATGGGTATTAATTCATATATATACGATAAAAGTGATGCAAACACATAATTGATTAGATGATAACCTTAAATACTTCATTTTCAATCATCTATTTGTTTCTCGTTAAAATACTGAGTAAGATATTGAAAGGGGGAGAAGTTCGGTTTTTATTGCATATATCGACGTTTCAGCCGGATTAGAGCGGTTTTACGTATACATCTTCCCTCCGTAATATAAACTAAAAATCAAGAACATTTTAGTCAATTCTAATGAAAAAACATTGTTTTTTTATCATTTGTATTGGAAACAACATTGTCATATGTCTTTTCTTGGATCTAAATAATACGAAACCTCGCTCAATGATTTGAAGTTAAAATCCTCAAATTTGGTAAAATAGTGACTTTTTCACTTTAATCATGTAGTTTGATATTACGTAAATATATTCATTTTTACCAATATTTCGATACTATTTCATGTAGTATCCCGATACGTGATTTGGCCTTCAAATCTCAGAATTTCGCATAATATTGCAATTTAAGCAAGTTTTCTTGCATTTTGTTTCGTACGAAAAATCATCGAATTTAGCAATATTTTGATGTTTATCATCCCCTTTTCCTTTATGTGATTTAAACAAAATATCATCGAATTAGGCAATATTTTGCCGTTTTCCACGTTTTTGTGAATTTTCAGTCTATGGGTATTAATTCATATATATACGATAAAAATGATGCAAACACATAATTGATTAGATGATAACCTTAAATACTTAATTTTCAATCATCTATTTGTTTCTCGTTAAAATACTGAGAAAGATATTGAAAAGGGGAGAAGTTCGGTTTTTATTGCATATATCGACGTTTCAGCCGGATTAGAGCGGTTTTACGTGTACATCTTCCCTCGGTAATATAAACGGAAAATCAAGAACATTTTAGTTAATTCTAATGAAAACACATAAAACACGGTTTTTTTTATCATTTGTATTGGAAACTACATTGTCATATGTCTTTTCTTGGATCTAAATAATACGAAACGTTGCTCAATTATTTGAAGTTAAAATCCTCAAATTTGGTAAAATAGTGACTTTTTCACGTTAATCATGTAGTTTGATATTACGTAAATATATTCATTTTTACCAATATTTCGATACTATTTCATGTAGTATCACGATACGTGATTTGGCCTTCAAATCTCAGAATTTCGCATAATATTGCAATTTAAGCAAGTTTTCTTGCATTTTGTTTCGTACGAAAAATCATCGAATTTAGCAATATTTTGATGTTTATCATCCCCTTTTCCTTTATGTGATTTAAACAAAATATCATCGAATTAGGCAATATTTTGCCGTTTTCCACGTTTTTGTGAATTTTCAGTCTATGGGTATTAATTCATATATATTCGACAAAAATGATGCAAACACATAATTGATTAGATGATAACCTTAAATACTTCATTTTCAATCATCTATTTGTTTCTCGTTAAAATACTGAGCAAGATATTGAAAAGGGGAGAAGTTCGGTTTTTATTGCATATATCGACGTTTCAGCCGGATTAGAGCGGTTTTACGTGTACATCTTCCCTCGATAATATAAACGGAAAATCAAGAACATTTTAGTTAATTCTAATGAAAACACATAAAACACGTTTTTTTTTATCATTTGTATTGGAAACAACATTGTCATATGTCTTTTCTTGGATCTAAATAATACGAAACCTTGCTCAATTATTTGAAGTTAAAATCCTCAAATTTGGTAAAATAGTGACTTTTTCACGTTAATCATGTAGTTTGATATTACGTAAATATATTCATTTTTACCAATATTTCGATACTATTTCATGTAGTATTTCGATATGTGATTTGGCCTTCAAATCTCAGAATTTCGCATAATATTGCATTTTAAGCAAGTTTTCTTGCATTTTGTTTCGTACGAAAAATCATCGAATTTAGCAATATTTTGACGTTTATCATCCCCTTTTCCTTTATGTGCTTTAAACAAAATATCATCGAATTAGGCAATATTTTGCCGTTTTTCAACGTTTTTGTGAATTTTCGGTTTATGGGTATTAATTCATTATATATACGATAAAAATGATGCAAACACATAATTGATTAGATAATAACCTTAAATACTTCATTTTCAATCATCTATTTGTTTCTCGTTAAAATACTGAGTAAGATATTGAAAGGGGGAGAAGTTCGGTTTTTATTGCATATATCGACGTTTTAGCCGGATTAGAGTGGTTTTACGTGTACATTTTCCCTCCGTAATATAAACGGAAAATCAAGAACATTTTAGTAATATCTAATGAAAACACATTGTTTGTTTATTATTTGTATTGGAAACAACATTGTCATATGTCTTTTCTTGGATCTAAATAATACAAAACCTCGCTCAATGATTTGAAGTTAAAATCCACAAACATGGTAAAATAGTGACTTTTTCATGTTAATCATGTAGTTTGATATTACGTAAATATACTCATTTTTACCAATATTTCGATACTATTTCATGTAGTATTACGATATGTGATTTGGCCTTGAAATCTCAGGATTTCGCATAATATTGCATTTTAAGCAAGTTTTCTTGCATTTTGTTTGGTACGCAAAATCATCGTATTTAGCAATATTTTGACGTTTATCATCCCCTTCTCCTTTATGTGATTTAAACAAAATATCATCGAATTAGGCAATATTTTGCCGTTTTTCAACGTTTTTGTGAATTTTCAGTTTATGGGTATTAATTCATTATATATACGATAAAAATGATGCAAACACATAATTGATTAGATAATAACCTTAAATACTTCATTTTCAATCATCTATTTGTTTCTCGTTAAAATACTGGGTAAGATATTGAAAGGGGGAGAAGTTCGGTTTTTATTGCATATATCGACGTTTCAGCCGGATTAGAGCGGTTTTACGTGTACATCTTCCCTCCGTAATATAAACGAAAAATCAAGAACATTTTAGTTAATTCTAATGAAAACACATTGTTTTTTTATCATTTGTATTGGAAACAACATTGTCATACGTCTTTTCTTGGATCGAAATAATTCGAAACCTCGCTCAATGATTTGAAGTTAAAATCCTCAAACATGGTAAAATAGTGACTTTTTCACGTTAATCACGTAGTTTGATATTACGTAAATATATTCATTTTTACCAATATTTCGATACTATTTCATGTAGTATTACGATATGTGATTTGGCCTTCAAATCTCAGAATTTCGCATAATATTGCATTTTAAGCAAGTTTTCTTCCATTTTATTTCGTACGAAAAATCATCGAATTTAGCAATATTTTGACGTTTATCATCCCCTTTTCCTTTATGTGATTTAAACAAAATATCATCGAATTAGGCAATATTTTGCCGTTTTCCACGTTTTTGTGAATTTTCAGTCTATGGGTATTAATTCATATATATACGATAAAAGTGATGCAAACACATAATTGATTAGATGATAACCTTAAATACTTCATTTTCAATCATCTATTTGTTTCTCGTTAAAATACTGAGTAAGATATTGAAAGGGGGAGAAGTTCGGTTTTTATTGCATATATCGACGTTTCAGCCGGATTAGAGCGGTTTTACGTGTACATCTTCCCTCCGTAATATAAACTAAAAATCAAGAACATTTTAGTCAATTCTAATGAAAAAACATTGTTTTTTTATCATTTGTATTGGAAACAACATTGTCATATGTCTTTTCTTGGATCGAAATAATACGAAACCTCGCTCAATGATTTGAAGTTAAAATCCTCAAATTTGGTAAAATAGTGACTTTTTCACTTTAATCATGTAGTTTGATATTACGTAAATATATATTCATTTTTACCAATATTTCGATACTATTTCATGTAGTATCCCGATACGTGATTTGGCCTTCAAATCTCAGAATTTCGCATAATATTGCAATTTAAGCAAGTTTTCTTGCATTTTGTTTCGTACGAAAAATCATCGAATTTAGCAATATTTTGATGTTTATCATCCCCTTTTCCTTTATGTGATTTAAACAAAATATCATCGAATTAGGCAATATTTTGCCGTTTTCCACGTTTTTGTGAATTTTCAGTCTATGGGTATTAATTCATATATATACGATAAAAATGATGCAAACACATAATTGATTAGATGATAACCTTAAATACTTCATTTTCAATCATCTATTTGTTTCTCGTTAAAATATTGAGAAAGATATTGAAAAGGGGAGAAGTTCGGTTTTTATTGCATATATCGACGTTTCAGCCGGATTAGAGCGGTTTTACGTGTACATCTTCCCTCGGTAATATAAACGGAAAATCAAGAACATTTTAGTTAATTCTAATGAAAACACATAAAACACGGTTTTTTTTATCATTTGTATTGGAAACTACATTGTCATATGTCTTTTCTTGGATCTAAATAATACGAAACGTTGCTCAATTATTTGAAGTTAAAATCCTCAAATTTGGTAAAATAGTGACTTTTTCACGTTAATCATGTAGTTTGATATTACGTAAATATATTCATTTTTACCAATATTTCGATACTATTTCATGTAGTATTACGATATGTGATTTGGCCTTGAAATCTCAGAATTTCGCATAATATTGCATTTTAAGCAAGTTTTCTTGCATTTTGTTTCGTACGAAAAATCATCGAATTTAGCAATATTTTGACGTTTATCATCCCCTTCTCCTTTATGTGATTTAAACAAAATATCATCGAATTAGGCAATATTTTGCCGTTTTTCCACGTTTTTGTGAATTTTCAGTTTATGGGTATTAATTCATTATATATACGATAAAAATGATGCAAACACATAATTGATTAGATTAAATACCTTAAATACTTCATTTTCAATCATCTATTTGTTTCTCGTTAAAATACTGAGTAAGATATTGAAAGGGGGAGAAGTTCGGTTTTTATTGCATATATCGACGTTTCAGCCGGATTAGAGCGGTTTTACGTGTACATCTTCCCTCCGTAATATAAACTAAAAATCAAGAACATTTTAGTTAATTCTAATGAAAACACATTGTTTTTTATCATTTGTATTGGAAACAACATTGTCATATGTCTTTTCTTGGATCTAAATAATACGAAACCTCGCTCAATGATTTGAAGTTAAAATCCTCAAATATGGTAAAATAGTGACTTTTTTACACGTTAATCATGTAGTTTGATATTACGTAAATATATTCATTTTTACCAATATTTCGATACTATTTCATGTAGTATTTCGATATGTGATTTGGCCTTCAAATCTCAGAATTTCGCATAATATTGCATTTTAAGCAAGTTTTCTTGCATTTTGTTTCGTACGCAAAATCATCGAATTTAGCAATATTTTGCGTTTATCATCCCCTTCTCCTTTATGTGATTTAAACAAAATATCATCGAATTAGGCAATATTTTGCCGTTTTTTCACGTTTTTGTGAATTTTCAGTTTATGGGTATTAATTCATTATATATACGATAAAAATGATGCAAACACATAATTGATTAGATAATAACCTTAAATACTTCATTTTCAATCATCTATTTATTTCTCGTTAAAATACTGAGTAAGATATTGAAAGGGGGAGAAGTTCGGTTTTTATTGCATATATCGACGTTTCAGCCGGATTAGAGCGGTTTTACGTGTACATCTTCCCTCCGTAATATAAACGGAAAATCAAGAACATTTTAGTTAATTCTAATGAAAACACATTGTTTTTTATCATTAGCATTGGAAACAACATTGTCATATGTCTTTTCTTGGATCGAAATAATACGAAACCTCGCTCAATGATTTGAAGTTAAAATCCTCAAACATGGTAAAATAGTGACTTTTTCACGTTAATCACGTAGTTTGATATTACGTAAATATACTCATTTTTACCAATATTTCGATACTATTTCATGTAGTATTACGATATGTGATTTGGCCTTCAAATCTCAGAATTTCGCATAATATTGCATTTTAAGCAAGTTTTCTTCCATTTTGTTTCGTACGAAAAATCATCGAATTTAGCAATATTTTGACGTTTATCATCTCCTTTTCCTTTATGTGATTTAAACAAAATATCATCGAATTAGGCAAAATTTTGCCGTTTTCCACGTTTTTGTGAATTTTCAGTCTATGGGTATTAATTCATATATATACGATAAAAGTGATGCAAACACATAATTGATTAGATAATAACCTTAAATACTTCATTTTCAATCATCTATTTGTTTCTCGTTAAAATACTGAGTAAGATATTAAAAGGGGGAGAAGTTCGGTTTTTATTGCATATATCGACGTTTCAGCCGGATTAGAGCGGTTTTACGTGTACATCTTCCCTCCGTAATATAAACTAAAAATCAAGAACATTTTAGTCAATTCTAATGAAAAAACATTGTTTTTTTATCATTTGTATTGGAAACAACATTGTCATATGTCTTTTCTTGGATCTAAATAATACGAAACCTCGCTCAATGATTTGAAGTTAAAATCCTCAAATTTGGTAAAATTGTGACTTTTTCACGTTAATCATGTAGTTTGATATTACGTAAATATATTCATTTTTACCAATATTTCGATACTATTTCATGTAGTATCACGATACGTGATTTGGCCTTCAAATCTCAGAATTTCGCATAATATTGCAATTTAAGCAAGTTTTCTTGCATTTTGCTTCGTACGAAAAATCATCGAATTTAGCAATATTTTGATGTTTATCATCCCCTTTTCCTTTATGTGATTTAAACAAAATATCATCGAATTAGGCAATATTTTGCCGTTTTCCACGTTTTTGTGAATTTTCAGTCTATGGGTATTAATTCATATATATACGATAAAAATGATGCAAACACATAATTGATTAGATGATAACCTTAAATACTTCATTTTCAATCATCTATTTCTTTCTCGTTAAAATACCGAGCAAGATATTGAAAAGGGGAGAAGTTCGGTTTTTATTGCATATATCGACGTTTCAGCCGGATTAGAGCGGTTTTACGTGTACATCTTCCCTCGGTAATATAAACGGAAAATCAAGAACATTTTAGTTAATTCTAATGAAAACACATAAAACACGTTTTTTTTTATCATTTGTATTGGAAACTACATTGTCATATGTCTTTTCTTGGATCTAAATAATACGAAACCTTGCTCAATTATTTGAAGTTAAAATCCTCAAATTTGGTAAAATAGTGACTTTTTCACGTTAATCATGTAGTTTGATATTACGTAAATATATTCATTTTTACCAATATTTCGATACTATTTCATGTAGTATCCCGATACGTGATTTGGCCTTCAAATCTCAGAATTTCGCATAATATTGCATTTCAAGCAAGTTTTCTTGCATTTTGTTTCGTACGAAAAATCATCGAATTTAGCAATATTTTGACGTTTATCATCCCCTTCTCCTTTATGTGATTTAAACAAAATATCATCGAATTAGGCAATATTTTGCCCTTTTTCCACGTTTTTGTGAATTTTCAGTTTATGGGTATTAATTCATTATATATACGATAAAAATGATGCAAACACATAATTGATTAGATAATAACCTTAAATACTTCATTTTCAATCATCTATTTGTTTCTCGTTAAAATACTGGGTAAGATATTGAAAGGGGGAGAAGTTCGGTTTTTATTGCATATATCGACGTTTCAGCCGGATTAGAGCGGTTTTACGTGTACATCTTCCCTCCGTAATATAAACGAAAAATCAAGAACATTTTAGTTAATTCTAATGAAAACACATTGTTTTTTTATCATTTGTATTGGAAACAACATTGTCATACGTCTTTTCTTGGATCGAAATAATTCGAAACCTCGCTCAATGATTTGAAGTTAAAATCCTCAAACATGGTAAAATAGTGACTTTTTCACGTTAATCACGTAGTTTGATATTACGTAAATATATTCATTTTTACCAATATTTCGATACTATTTCATGTAGTATTACGATATGTGATTTGGCCTTCAAATCTCAGAATTTCGCATAATATTGCATTTTAAGCAAGTTTTCTTCCATTTTATTTCGTACGAAAAATCATCGAATTTAGCAATATTTTGACGTTTATCATCCCCTTTTCCTTTATGTGATTTAAACAAAATATCATCGAATTAGGCAATATTTTGCCGTTTTCCACGTTTTTGTGAATTTTCAGTCTATGGGTATTAATTCATATATATACGATAAAAGTGATGCAAACACATAATTGATTAGATGATAACCTTAAATACTTCATTTTCAATCATCTATTTGTTTCTCGTTAAAATACTGAGTAAGATATTGAAAGGGGGAGAAGTTCGGTTTTTATTGCATATATCGACGTTTCAGCCGGATTAGAGCGGTTTTACGTGTACATCTTCCCTCCGTAATATAAACTAAAAATCAAGAACATTTTAGTCAATTCTAATGAAAAAACATTGTTTTTTTATCATTTGTATTGGAAACAACATTGTCATATGTCTTTTCTTGGATCTAAATAATACGAAACCTCGCTCAATGATTTGAAGTTAAAATCCTCAAATTTGGTAAAATAGTGACTTTTTCACTTTAATCATGTAGTTTGATATTACGTAAATATATTATACGAAACCTCGCTCATTGATTTGAAGTTAAAATCCACAAACATGGTAAAATAGTGACTTTTTCATGTTAATCATGTAGTTTGATATTACGTAAATATACTCATTTTTACCAATATTTCGATACTATTTCATGTAGTATTACGATATGTGATTTGGCCTTGAAATCTCAGAATTTCGCATAATATTGCATTTTAAGCAAGTTTTCTTGCATTTTGTTTGGTACGCAAAATCATCGAATTTAGCAATATTTTGACGTTTATCATCCCCTTTTCCTTTATGTGATTTAAACAAAATATCATCGAATTAGGCAATATTTTGCCGTTTTTCCACGTTTTTATGAATTTTCAGTTTATGGGTATTAATTCATTATATATACGATAAAAATGATGCAAACACATAATTGATTAGATAATAACCTTAAATACTTCATTTTCAATCATCTATTTGTTTCCCGTTAAAATACTGAGTAAGATATTGAAAGGGGGAGAAGTTCGGTTTTTATTGCATATATCGACGTTTCAGCCGGATTAGAGCGGTTTTACGTGTACATCTTCCCTCCGTAATATAAACGAAAAATCAAGAACATTTTAGTTAATTCTAATGAAAACACATTGTTTTTTATCATTTGTATTGGAAACAACATTGTCATATGTCTTTTCTTGGATCGAAATAATACGAAACCTCGCTCAATGATTTGAAGTTAAAATCCTCAAACATGGTAAAATAGTGACTTTTTCACGTTAATCACGTAGTTTGATATTACGTAAATATACTCATTTTTACCAATATTTCGATACTATTTCATGTAGTATTACGATATGTGATTTGGCCTTCAAATCTCAGAATTTCGCATAATATTGCATTTTAAGCAAGTTTTCTTGCATTTTGTTTCGTACGAAAAATCATCGAATTTAGCAATATTTTGACGTTTATCATCCCCTTTTCCTTGATGTGATTTAAACAAAATATCATCGAATTAGGCAATATTTTGCCGTTTTCCACGATTTTGTGAATTTTCAGCCTATTGGTATTAATTCATATATATACGATAAAAATGATGCAAACACATAATTGATTAGATGATAACCTTAAATACTTCATTTTCAATCATCTATTTGTTTCTCGTTAAAATACTGAGTAAGATATTGAAAAGGGGATAAATTCGGTTTTTATTGCATATATCGACGTTTCAGCCGGATTAGAGCGGTTTTACGTGTACATCTTCCCTCAGTAATATAAACGGAAAATCAAGAACATTTTAGTCAATTCTAATGAAAAAACATTGTTTTTTTATCATTTGTATTGGAAACAACATTGTCATATGTCTTTTCTTGGATCTAAATAATACGAAACCTCGCTCAATGATTTGAAGTTAAAATCCTCAAATTTGGTAAAATAGTGACTTTTTCACGTTAATCATGTAGTTTGATATTACGTAAATATATTCATTTTTACCAATATTTCGATACTATTTCATGTAGTATCACGATACGTGATTTGGCCTTCAAATCTCAGAATTTCGCATAATATTGCAATTTAAGCAAGTTTTCTTGCATTTTGTTTCGTACGAAAAATCATCGAATTTAGCAATATTTTGATGTTTATCATCCCCTTTTCCTTTATGTGATTTAAACAAAATATCATCGAATTAGGCAATATTTTGCCGTTTTCCACGTTTTTGTGAATTTTCAGTCTATGGGTATTAATTCATATATATACGACAAAAATGATGCAAACACATAATTGATTAGATGATAACCTTAAATACTTCATTTTCAATCATCTATTTGTTTCTCGTTAAAATACTGAGCAAGATATTGAAAAGGGGAGAAGTTCGGTTTTTATTGCATATATCGACGTTTCAGCCGGATTAGAGCGGTTTTACGTGTACATCTTCCCTCGGTAATATAAACGGAAAATCAAGAACATTTTAGTTAATTCTAATGAAAACACATAAAACACGTTCTTTTTTATCATTTGTATTGGAAACAACATTGTCATATGTCTTTTCTTGGATCTAAATAATACGAAACCTTGCTCAATTATTTGAAGTTAAAATCCTCAAATTTGGTAAAATAGTGACTTTTTCACGTTAATCATGTAGTTTGATATTACGTAAATATATTCATTTTTACCAATATTTCGATACTATTTCATGTAGTATTACGATATGTGATTTGGCCTTGAAATCTCAGAATTTCGCATAATATTGCATTTTAAGCAAGTTTTCTTGCATTTTGTTTCGTACGAAAAATCATCGAATTTAGCAATATTTTGACGTTTATCATCCCTTTCTCCTTTATGTGATTTAAACAAAATATCATCGAATTAGGCAATATTTTGCCGTTTTTCCACGTTTTTGTGAATTTTCAGTTTATGGGTATTAATTCATTATATATACGATAAAAATGATGCAAACACATAATTGATTAGATAATAACCTTAAATACTTCATTTTCAATCATCTATTTGTTTCTCGTTAAAATACTGAGTAAGATATTGAAAGGGGTAGAAGTTCGGTGTTTATTGCATATATCGACGTTTCAGCCGGATTAGAGCGGTTTTACGTGTACATCTTCCCTCCGTAATATAAACTAAAAATCAAGAACATTTTAGTTAATTCTAATGAAAACACATTGTTTTTTATCATTTGTATTGGAAACAACATTGTCATATGTCTTTTCTTGGATCTAAATAATACGAAACCTCGCTCAATGATTTGAAGTTAAAATCCTCAAATATGGTAAAATAGTGACTTTTTTACACGTTAATCATGTAGTTTGATATTACGTAAATATATTCATTTTTACCAATATTTCGATACCATTTCATGTAGTATTTCGATATGTGATTTGGCCTTCATATCTCAGAATTTCGCATAATATTGCATTTTAAGCAAGTTTTCTTGCATTTTGTTTCGTACGAAAAATCATCGAATTTAGCAATATTTTGACGTTTATCATCCCCTTTTCCTTTATGTGATTTAAACAAAATATCATCGAATTAGGCAATATTTTGCCGTTTTTCAACGTTTTTGTGAATTTTCAGTTTATGGGTATTATTTCATTATATATACGATAAAAATGATGCAAACACATAATTGATTAGATAATAACCTTAAATACTTCATTTTCAATCATCTATTTGTTTCTCGTTAAAATACTGGGTAAGATATTGAAAGGGGGAGAAGTTCGGTTTTTATTGCATATATCGACGTTTTAGCCGGATTAGAGTGGTTTTAAGTGTACATTTTCCCTTCGTAATATAAACGGAAAATCAAGAACATTTTAGTTAAATCTAATGAAAACACATTGTTTTTTTATTATTTGTATTGGAAACAACATTGTCATATTTCTTTTCTTGGATCTAAATAATACAAAACCTCGCTCAATGATTTGAAGTTAAAATCCACAAACATGGTAAAATAGTGACTTTTTCATGTTAATCATGTAGTTTGATATTACGTAAATATACTCATTTTTACCAATATTTCGATACTATTTCATGTAGTATTACGATATGTGATTTGGCCTTGAAATCTCAGAATTTCGCATAATATTGCATTTTAAGCAAGTTTTCTTGCATTTTGTTTGGTACGCAAAATCATCGTATTTAGCAATATTTTGACGTTTATCATCCCCTTCTCCTTTATGTGATTTAAACAAAATATCATCGAATTAGGCAATATTTTGCCGTTTTTCCACGTTTTTGTGAATTTTCAGTTTATGGGTATTAATTCATTATATATACGATAAAAATGATGCAAACACATAATTGATTAGATAATAACCTTAAATACTTCATTTTCAATCATCTATTTGTTTCTCGTTAAAATACTGGGTAAGATATTGAAAGGGGGAGAAGTTCGGTTTTTATTGCATATATCGACGTTTCAGCCGGATTAGAGCGGTTTTACGTGTACATTTTCCCTTCGTAATATAAACGGAAAATCAAGAACATTTTAGTTAAATCTAATGAAAACACATTGTTTTTTTATTATTTGTATTGGAAACAACATTGTCATATTTCTTTTCTTGGATCTAAATAATACAAAACCTCGCTCAATGATTTGAAGTTAAAATCCACAAACATGGTAAAATAGTGACTTTTTCACGTTAATCACGTAGCCGGATTTCACGTAAATATATTCATTTTTACCAATATTTCGATACTATTTCATGTAGTATTACGATTTGTGATTTGGCCTTCAAATCTCAGAATTTCGCATAATATTGCATTTTAAGCAAGTTTTCTTCCATTTTGTTTCGTACGAAAAATCATCGAATTTAGCAATATTTTGACGTTTATCATCCCCTTTTCCTTGATGTGATTTAAACAAAATATCATCGAATTAGGCAATATTTTGCCGTTTTCCACGTTTTTGTGAATTTTCAGCCTATTGGTAATAATTCATATATATACGACAAAAATGATGCAAACACATAATTGATTAGATGATAACCTTAAATACTTCATTTTCAATCATCTATTTGTTTCTCGTTAAAATACTGAGTAAGATATTGAAAAGGGGATAAATTCGGTTTTTATTGCATATATCGACGTTTCAGCCGGATTAGAGCGGTTTTACGTGTACATCTTCCCTCAGTAATATAAACGGAAAATCGAGAACATTTTAGTCAATTCTAATGAAAAAACATTGTTTTTTATCATTTGTATTGGAAACAACATTGTCATATGTCTTTTCTTGGATCTAAATAATACGAAACCTCGCTCAATGATTTGAAGTTAAAATCCTCAAATTTGGTAAAATAGTGACTTTTTCACGTTAATCATGTAGTTTGATATTACGTAAATATATTCATTTTTACCAATATTTCGATACTATTTCATGTAGTATCACGATACGTGATTTGGCCTTCAAATCTCAGAATTTCGCATAATATTGCAATTTAAGCAAGTTTTTTTGCATTTTGTTTCGTACGAAAAATCATCGAATTTAGCAATATTTTGATGTTTATCATCCCCTTTTCCTTTATGTGATTTAAACAAAATATCATCGAATTAGGCAATATTTTGCCGTTTTCCACGTTTTTGTGAATTTTCAGTCTATGGGTATTAATTCATATATATACGACAAAAATGATGCAAACACATAATTGATTAGATGATAACCTTAAATACTTCATTTTCAATCATCTATTTGTTTCTCGTTAAAATACTGAGCAAGATATTGAAAAGGGGAGAAGTTCGGTTTTTATTGCATATATCGACGTTTCAGCAGGATTAGAGCGGTTTTACGTGTACATCTTCCCTCGGTAATATAAACGGAAAATCAAGAACATTTTAGTTAATTCTAATGAAAACACATAAAACACGTTTTTTTTTTATCATTTGTATTGGAAACAACATTGTCATATGTCTTTTCTTGGATCTAAATAATACGAAACCTTGCTCAATTATTTAAAGTTAAAATCCTCAAATTTGGTAAAATAGTGACTTTTTCACGTTAATCATGTAGTTTGATATTACGTAAATATATTCATTTTTACCAATATTTCGATACTATTTCAAGTAGTATTTCGATATGTGATTTGGCCTTCAAATCTCAGAATTTCGCATAATATTGCATTTTAAGCAAGTTTTCTTGCATTTTGTTTCGTACGAAAAATCATCGAATTTAGCAATATTTTGACGTTTATCATCCCCTTTTCCTTTATGTGATTTAAACAAAATATCATCGAATTAGGCAATATTTTGCCGTTTTTCAACGTTTTTGTGAATTTTCAGTTTATGGGTATTAATTCATTATATATACGATAAAAATGATGCAAACACATAATTGATTAGATAATAACCTTAAATACTTCATTTCCAATCATCTATTTGTTTCTCGTTAAAATACTGAGTAAGATATTGAAAGGGGGAGAAGTTCGGTTTTTATTGCATATATCGACGTTTTAGCCGGATTAGAGTGGTTTTACGTGTACATTTTCCCTCCGTAATATAAACGGAAAATCAAGAACATTTTAGTTAAATCTAATGAAAACACATTGTTTTTTTATTATTTGTATTGGAAACAACATTGTCATATGTCTTTTCTTGGATCTAAATAATACAAAACCTCGCTCAATGATTTGAAGTTAAAATCCACAAACATGGTAAAATAGTGACTTTTTCATGTTAATCATGTATTTTTCATGTTAATTTACGATATTACGTAAATATACTCATTTTTACCAATATTTCGATACTATTTCATGTAGTATTACGATATGTGATTTGGCCTTGAAATCTCAGAATTTCGCATAATATTGCATTTTAAGCAAGTTTTCTTGCATTTTGTTTGGTACGCAAAATCATCGTATTTAGCAATATTTTGACGTTTATCATCCCCTTCTCCTTTATGTGATTTAAACAAAATATCATCGAATTAGGCAATATTTTGCCGTTTTTCCACGTTTTTGTGAATTTTCAGTTAATGGGTATTAATTCATTATATATACGATAAAAATGATGCAAACACATAATTGATTAGATAATAACCTTAAATACTTCATTTTCAATCATCTATTTGTTTCTCGTTAAAATACTGGGTAAGATATGGAAAGGAGGAGAAGTTCGGTTTTTATTGCATATATCGACGTTTCAGCCGGATTAGAGCGGTTTTACGTGTACATCTTCCCTCCGTAATATAAACGAAAAATCAAGAACATTTTAGTTAATTCTAATGAAAACACATTGTTTTTTTATCATTTGTATTGGAAACAACATTGTCATACGTCTTTTCTTGGATCGAAATAATACGAAACCTCGCTCAATGATTTGAAGTTAAAATCCTCAAACATGGTAAAATAGTGACTTTTTCACGTTAATCACGTAGATTGATATTACGTAAATATACTCATTTTTACCAATATTTCGATACTATTTCATGTAGTATTACGATATGTGATTTGGCCTTCAAATCTCAGAATTTCGCATAATATTGCATTTTAAGCAAGTTTTCTTCCATTTTATTTCGTACGAAAAATCATCGAATTTAGCAATATTTTGACGTTTATCATCCCCTTTTCCTTTATGTGATTTAAACAAAATATCATCGAATTAGGCAATATTTTGCCGTTTTCCACGTTTTTGTGAATTTTCAGTCTATGGGTATTAATTCATATATATACGATAAAAGTGATGCAAACACATAATTGATTAGATGATAACCTTAAATACTTCATTTTCAATCATCTATTTGTTTCTCGTTAAAATACTGAGTAAGATATTGAAAGGGGGAGAAGTTCGGTTTTTATTGCATATATCGACGTTTCAGCCGTATTAGAGCGGTTTTACGTGTACATCTTCCCTCCGTAATATAAACTAAAAATCAAGAACATTTTAGTTAATTCTAATGAAAATACATTGTTTTTTTTATCATTTGTATTGGAAACATCATTGTCATATGTCTTTTCTTGGATCTAAATAATACGAAACCTCGCTCAATGATTTGAAGTTAAAATCCTCAAATATGGTAAAATAGTGACTTTTTTACACGTAAATCATGTAGTTTGATATTACGTAAATATATTCATTTTTACCAATATTTCGATACTATTTCATGTAGTATTACGATATGTGATTTGGCCTTCAAATCTCAGAATTTCGCAATATATTGCATTTTAAGCAAGTTTTCTTGCATTTTGTTTCGTACGAAAAATCATCGAATTTAGCAATATTTTGACGTTTATCATCCCCTTTTCCTTGATGTGATTTAAACAAAATATCATCGAATTAGGCAATATTTTGCCGTTTTCCACGTTTTTGTGAATTTTCAGCCTATTGGTAATAATTCATATATATACGATAAAAATGATGCAAACACATAATTGATTAGATGATAACCTTAAATACTTCATTTTCAATCATCTATTTGTTTCTCGTTAAAATACTGAGTAAGATATTGAAAAGGGGATAAATTCGTTTTTTTTTGCATATATCGACGTTTCAGCCGGATTAGAGCGGTTTTACGTGTACATCTTCCCTCAGTAATATAAACGGAAAATCGAGAACATTTTAGTCAATTCTAATGAAAAAACATTGTTTTTTATCATTTGTATTGGAAACAACATTGTCATATGTCTTTTCTTGGATCTAAATAATACGAAACCTCGCTCAATGATTTGAAGTTAAAATCCTCAAATTTGGTAAAATAGTGACTTTTTTACACGTAAATCATGTAGTTTGATATTACGTAAATATATTCATTTTTACCAATATTTCGATACTATTTCATGTAGTATTACGATATGTGATTTGGCCTTCAAATCTCAGAATTTCGCAATATATTGCATTTTAAGCAAGTTTTCTTGCATTTTGTTTCGTACGAAAAATCATCGAATTTAGCAATATTTTGATGTTTATCATCCCCTTTTCCTTTATGTGATTTAAACAAAATATCATCGAATTAGGCAATATTTTGCCGTTTTTCAACGTTTTTGTGAATTTTCAGTTTATGGGTATTAATTCATTATATATACGATAAAAATGATGCAAACACATAATTGATTAGATAATAACCTTAAATACTTCATTTTCAATCATCTATTTGTTTCTCGTTAAAATACTGAGCAAGATATTGAAAAGGGGAGAAGTTCGGTTTTTATTGCATATATCGACGTTTCAGCCGGATTAGAGCGGTTTTACGTGTACATCTTCCCTCGGTAATATAAACGGAAAATCAAGAACATTTTAGTTAATTCTAATGAAAACACATAAAACACGTTTTTTTTTTATCATTTGTATTGGAAGCAACATTGTCATATGTCTTTTCTTGGATCTAAATAATACGAAACCTTGCTCAATTATTTAAAGTTAAAATCCTCAAATTTGGTAAAATAGTGACTTTTTCACGTTAATCATGTAGTTTGATATTACGTAAATATATTCATTTTTACCAATATTTCGATACTATTTCATGTAGTATTTCGATATGTGATTTGGCCTTCAAATCTCAGAATTTCGCATAATATTGCATTTTAAGCAAGTTTTCTTGCATTTTGTTTCGTACGAAAAATCATCGAATTTAGCAATATTTTGACGTTTATCATCCCCTTTTCCTTTATGTGATTTAAACAAAATATCATCGAATTAGGCAATATTTTGCCGTTTTTCAACGTTTTTGTGAATTTTCAGTTTATGGGTATTAATTCATTATATATACGATAAAAATGATGCAAACACATAATTGATTAGATAATAACCTTAAATACTTCATTTTCAATCATCTATTTGTTTCTCGTTAAAATACTGAGTAAGATATTGAAAGGGGGAGAAGTTCGGTTTTTATTGCATATATCGACGTTTTAGCCGGATTAGAGTGGTTTTACGTGTACATTTTCCCTCCGTAATATAAACGGAAAATCAAGAACATTTTAGTTAAATCTAATGAAAACACATTGTTTTTTTTATTATTTGTATTGGAAACAACATTGTCATATGTCTTTTCTTGGATCTAAATAATACAAAACCTCGCTCAATGATTTGAAGTTAAAATCCACAAACATGGTAAAATAGTGACTTTTTCATGTTAATCATGTAGTTTGATATTACGTAAATATACTCATTTTTACCAATATTTCAAAACTATTTCATGTAGTATTACGATATGTGATTTGGCCTTGAAATCTCAGAATTTCGCATAATATTGCATTTTAAGCAAGTTTTCTTGCATTTTGTTTGGTACGCAAAATCATCGAATTTAGCAATATTTTGACGTTTATCATCCCCTTCTCCTTTATGTGATTTAAACAAAATATCATCGAATTAGGCAATATTTTGCCGTTTTTCCACGTTTTTGTGAATTTTCAGTTTATGGGTATTAATTCATTATATATACGATAAAAATGATGCAAACACATAATTGATTAGATAATAACCTTAAATACTTCATTTTCAATCATCTATTTGTTTCTCGTTAAAATACTGGGTAAGATATTGAAAGGGGGAGAAGCTCGGTTTTTATTGCATATATCGACGTTTCAGCCGGATTAGAGCGGTTTTACGTGTACATCTTCCCTCCGTAATATAAACGAAAAATCAAGAACATTTTAGTTAATTCTAATGAAAACACATTGTTTTTTTATCATTTGTATTGGAAACAACATTGTCATACGTCTTTTCTTGGATCGAAATAATACGAAACCTCGCTCAATGATTTGAAGTTAAAATCCTGAAACATGGTAAAATAGTGACTATTTCACGTTAATCACGTAGTTTGATATTACGTAAATATACTCATTTTTACCAATATTTCGATACTATTTCATGTAGTATTACGATATGTGATTTGGCCTTCAAATCTCAGAATTTCGCATAATATTGCATTTTAAGCAAGTTTTCTTCCATTTTATTTCGTACGAAAAATCATCGAATTTAGCAATATTTTGACGTTTATCATCCCCTTTTCCTTTATGTGATTTAAACAAAATATCATCGAATTAGGCAATATTTTGCCGTTTTCCACGTTTTTGTGAATTTTCAGTCTATGGGTATTAATTCATATATATACGATAAAAGTGATGCAAACACATAATTGATTAGATGATAACCTTAAATACTTCATTTTCAATCATCTATTTGTTTCTCGTTAAAATACTGAGTAAGATATTGAAAGGGGGAGAAGTTCGGTTTTTATTGCATATATCGACGTTTCAGCCGTATTAGAGCGGTTTTACGTGTACATCTTCCCTCCGTAATATAAACTAAAAATCAAGAACATTTTAGTTAATTCTAATGAAAATACATTGTTTTTTTATCATTTGTATTGGAAACATCATTGTCATATGTCTTTTCTTGGATCTAAATAATACGAAACCTCGCTCAATGATTTGAAGTTAAAATCCTCAAATATGGTAAAATAGTGACTTTTTTACACGTTAATCATGTAGTTTGATATTACGTAAATATATTCATTTTTACCAATATTTCGATACTATTTCATGTAGTATTACGATATGTGATTTGGCCTTCAAATCTCAGAATTTCGCATAATATTGCATTTTAAGCAAGTTTTCTTGCATTTTGTTTCGTACGAAAAATCATCGAATTTAGCAATATTTTGACGTTTATCATCCCCTTTTCCTTGATGTGATTTAAACAAAATATCATCGAATTAGGCAATATTTTGCCGTTTTCCACGTTTTTGTGAATTTTCAGCCTATTGGTAATAATTCATATATATACGATAAAAATGATGCAAACACATAATTGATTAGATGATAACCTTAAATACTTCATTTTCAATCATCTATTTGTTTCTCGTTAAAATACTGAGTAAGATATTGAAAAGGGGATAAATTCGGTTTTTATTGCATATATCGACGTTTCAGCCGGATTAGAGCGGTTTTACGTGTACATCTTCCCTCAGTAATATAAACGGAAAATCGAGAACATTTTAGTCAATTCTAATGAAAAAACATTGTTTTTTATCATTTGTATTGGAAACAACATTGTCATATATCTTTTCTTGGATCTAAATAATACGAAACCTCGCTCAATGATTTGAAGTTAAAATCCTCAAATTTGGTAAAATAGTGACTTTTTCACGTTAATCATGTAGTTTGATATTACGTAAATATATTCATTTTTACCAATATTTCGATACTATTTCATGTAGTATCACGATACGTGATTTGGCCTTCAAATCTCAGAATTTCGCATAATATTGCAATTTAAGCAAGTTTTCTTGCATTTTGTTTCGTACGAAAAATCATCGAATTTAGCAATATTTTGATGTTTATCATCCCCTTTTCCTTTATGTGATTTAAACAAAATATCATCGAATTAGGCAATATTTTGCCGTTTTCCACGTTTTTGTGAATTTTCAGTCTATGGGTATTAATTCATATATATACGACAAAAATGATGCAAACACATAATTGATTAGATGATAACCTTAAATACTTCATTTTCAATCATCTATTTCTTTCTCGTTAAAATACTGAGCAAGATATTGAAAAGGGGAGAAGTTCGGTTTTTATTGCATATATCGACGTTTCAGCCGGATTAGAGCGGTTTTACGTGTACATCTTCCCTCGGTAATATAAACGGAAAATCAAGAACATTTTAGTTAATTCTAATGAAAACACATAAAACACGTTTTTTTTTTATCATTTGTATTGGAAACAACATTGTCATATGTCTTTTCTTGGATCTAAATAATACGAAACCTTGCTCAATTATTTAAAGTTAAAATCCTCAAATTTGGTAAAATAGTGACTTTTTCACGTTAATCATGTAGTTTGATATTACGTAAATATATTCATTTTTACCAATATTTCGATACTATTTCATGTAGTATTTCGATATGTGATTTGGCCTTCAAATCTCAGAATTTCGCATAATATTGCATTTTAAGCAAGTTTTCTTGCATTTTGTTTCGTACGAAAAATCATCGAATTTAGCAATATTTTGACGTTTATCATCCCCTTTTCCTTTAGGTGATTTAAACAAAATATCATCGAATTAGGCAATATTTTGCCGTTTTTCAACGTTTTTGTGAATTTTCAGTTTATGGGTATTAATTCATTATATATACGATAAAAATGATGCAAACACATAATTGATTAGATAATAACCTTAAATACTTCATTTTCAATCATCTATTTCTCGTTAAAATACTGAGTAAGATATTGAAAGGGGGAGAAGTTCGGTTTTTATTGCATATATCGACGTTTTAGCCGGATTAGAGTGGTTTTACGTGTACATTTTCCCTCCGTAATATAAACGGAAAATCAAGAACATTTTAGTTAAATCTAATGAAAACACATTGTTTTTTTATTATTTGTATTGGAAACAACATTGTCATATGTCTTTTCTTGGATCTAAATAATACAAAACCTCGCTCAATGATATGAAGTTAAAATCCACAAACATGGTAAAATAGTGACTTTTTCATGTTAATCATGTAGTTTGATATTACGTAAATATACTCATTTTTACCAATATTTCAAAACTATTTCATGTAGTATTACGATATGTGATTTGGCCTTGAAATCTCAGAATTTCGCATAATATTGCATTTTAAGCAAGTTTTCTTGCATTTTGTTTGGTACGCAAAATCATCGAATTTAGCAATATTTTGACGTTTATCATCCCCTTCTCCTTTATGTGATTTAAACAAAATATCATCGAATTAGGCAATATTTTGCCGTTTTTCCACGTTTTTGTGAATTTTCAGTTTATGGGTATTAATTCATTATATATACGATAAAAATGATGCAAACACATAATTGATTAGATAATAACCTTAAATACTTCATTTTCAATCATCTATTTGTTTCTCGTTAAAATACTGGGTAAGATATTGAAAGAGGGAGAAGCTCGGTTTTTATTGCATATATCGACGTTTCAGCCGGATTAGAGCGGTTTTACGTGTACATCTTCCCTCCGTAATATAAACGAAAAATCAAGAACATTTTAGTTAATTCTAATGAAAACACATTGTTTTTTTATCATTTGTATTGGAAACAACATTGTCATACGTCTTTTCTTGGATCGAAATAATACGAAACCTCGCTCAATGATTTGAAGTTAAAATCCTCAAACATGGTAAAATAGTGACTTTTTCACGTTAATCACGTAGTTTGATATTACGTAAATATACTCATTTTTACCAATATATCGATACTATTTCATGTAGTATTACGATATGTGATTTGGCCTTCAAATCTCAGAATTTCGCATAATATTGCATTTTAAGCAAGTTTTCTTCCATTTTATTTCGTACGAAAAATCATCGAATTTAGCAATATTTTGACGTTTATCATCCCCTTTTCCTTTATGTGATTTAAACAAAATATCATCGAATTAGGCAATATTTTGCCGTTTTCCACGTTTTTGTGAATTTTCAGTCTATGGGTATTAATTCATATATATACGATAAAAGTGATGCAAACACATAATTGATTAGATGATAACCTTAAATACTTCATTTTCAATCATCTATTTGTTTCTCGTTAAAATACTGAGTAAGATATTGAAAGGGGGAGAAGTTCGGTTTTTATTGCATATATCGACGTTTCAGCCGTATTAGAGCGGTTTTACGTGTACATCTTCCCTCCGTAATATAAACTAAAAATCAAGAACATTTTAGTTAATTCTAATGAAAATACATTGTTTTTTTATCATTTGTATTGGAAACATCATTGTCATATGTCTTTTCTTGGATCTAAATAATACGAAACCTCGCTCAATGATTTGAAGTTAAAATCCTCAAATATGGTAAAATAGTGACTTTTTTACACGTTAATCATGTAGTTTGATATTACGTAAATATATTCATTTTTACCAATATTTCGATACTATTTCATGTAGTATTACGATATGTGATTTGGCCTTCAAATCTCAGAATTTCGCATAATATTGCATTTTAAGCAAGTTTTCTTGCATTTTGTTTCGTACGAAAAATCATCGAATTTAGCAATATTTTGACGTTTATCATCCCCTTTTCTTGATGTGATTTAAACAAAATATCATCGAATTAGGCAATATTTTGCCGTTTTCCACGTTTTTGTGAATTTTCAGCCTATTGGTAATAATTCATATATATACGATAAAAATGATGCAAACACATAATTGATTAGATGATAACCTTAAATACTTCATTTTCAATCATCTATTTGTTTCTCGTTAAAATACTGAGTAAGATATTGAAAAGGGGATAAATTCGGTTTTTATTGCATATATCGACGTTTCAGCCGGATTAGAGCGGTTTTACGTGTACATCTTCCCTCAGTAATATAAACGGAAAATCGAGAACATTTTAGTCAATTCTAATGAAAAAACATTGTTTTTTTATCATTTGTATTGGAAACAACATTGTCATATGTCTTTTCTTGGATCTAAATAATACGAAACCTCGCTCAATGATTTGAAGTTAAAATCCTCAAATTTGGTAAAATAGTGACTTTTTCACGTTAATCATGTAGTTTGATATTACGTAAATATATTCATTTTTACCAATATTTCGATACTATTTCATGTAGTATCACGATACGTGATTTGGCCTTCAAATCTCAAAATTTCGCATAATATTGCAATTTAAGCAAGTTTTCTTGCATTTTGTTTCGTACGAAAAATCATCGAATTTAGCAATATTTTGATGTTTATCATCCCCTTTTCCTTTATGTGATTTAAACAAAATATCATCGAATTAGGCAATATTTTGCCGTTTTCCACGTTTTTGTGAATTTTCAGTCTATGGGTATTAATTCATATATATACGACAAAAATGATGCAAACACATAATTGATTAGATGATAACCTTAAATACTTCATTTTCAATCATCTATTTGTTTCTCGTTAAAATACTGAGCAAGATATTGAAAAGGGGAGAAGTTCGGTTTTTATTGCATATATCGACGTTTCAGCCGGATTAGAGCGGTTTTACGTGTACATCTTCCCTCGGTAATATAAACGGAAAATCAAGAACATTTTAGTTAATTCTAATGAAAACACATAAAACACGTTTTTTTTTATCATTTGTATTGGAAACAACATTGTCATATGTCTTTTCTTGGATCTAAATAATACGAAACCTTGCTCAATTATTTAAAGTTAAAATCCTCAAATTTGGTAAAATAGTGACTTTTTCACGTTAATCATGTAGTTTGATATTAGGTAAATATATTCATTTTTACCAATATTTCGATACTATTTCATGTAGTATTTCGATATGTGATTTGGCCTTCAAATCTCAGAATTTCGCATAATATTGCATTTTAAGCAAGTTTTCTTGCATTTTGTTTCGTACGAAAAATCATCGAATTTAGCAATATTTTGACGTTTATCATCCCCTTTTCCTTTATGTGATTTAAACAAAATATCATCGAATTAGGCAATATTTTGCCGTTTTTCAACGTTTTTGTGAATTTTCAGTTTATGGGTATTAATTCATTATATATACGATAAAAATGATGCAAACACATAATTGATTAGATAATAACCTTAAATACTTCATTTTCAATCATCTATTTGTTTCTCGTTAAAATACTGAGTAAGATAGTGAAAGGGGGAGAAGTTCGGTTTTTATTGCATATATCGACGTTTTAGCCGGATTAGAGTGGTTTTACGTGTACATTTTCCCTCCGTAATATAAACGGAAAATCAAGAACATTTTAGTTAAATCTAATGAAAACACATTGTTTTTTTATTATTTGTATTGGAAACAACATTGTCATATGTCTTTTCTTGGATCTAAATAATACAAAACCTCGCTCAATGATTTGAAGTTAAAATCCACAAACATGGTAAAATAGTGACTTTTTCATGTTAATCATGTAGTTTGATATTACGTAAATATACTCATTTTTACCAATATTTCAAAACTATTTCATGTAGTATTACGATATGTGATTTGGCCTTGAAATCTCAGAATTTCGCATAATATTGCATTTTAAGCAAGTTTTCTTGCATTTTGTTTGGTACGCAAAATCATCGAATTTAGCAATATTTTGACGTTTATCATCCCCTTCTCCTTTATGTGATTTAAACAAAATATCATCGAATTAGGCAATATTTTGCCGTTTTTCCACGTTTTTGTGAATTTTCAGTTTATGGGTATTAATTCATTATATATACGATAAAAATGATGCAAACACATAATTGATTAGATAATAACCTTAAATACTTCATTTTCAATCATCTATTTGTTTCTCGTTAAAATACTGAGTAAGATATTGAAAGGGGGAGAAGTTCGGTTTTTATTGCATATATCGACGTTTCAGCCGTATTAGAGCGGTTTTACGTGTACATCTTCCCTCCGTAATATAAACTAAAAATCAAGAACATTTTAGTTAATTCTAATGAAAATACATTGTTTTTTTTTATCATTTGTATTGGAAACATCATTGTCATATGTCTTTTCTTGAATCTAAATAATACGAAACCTCGCTCAATGATTTGAAGTTAAAATCCTCAAATATGGTAAAATAGTGACTTTTTTACACGTTAATCATGTAGTTTGATATTACGTAAATATATTCATTTTTACCAATATTTCGATACTATTTCATGTAGTATTACGATATGTGATTTGGCCTTCAAATCTCAGAATTTCGCATAATATTGCATTTTAAGCAAGTTTTCTTGCATTTTGTTTCGTACGAAAAATCATCGAATTTAGCAGTATTTTGACGTTTATCACCCCCTTTTCCTTGATGTGATTTAAACAAAATATCATCGAATTAGGCAATATTTTGCCGTTTTCCACGTTTTTGTGAATTTTCAGCCTATTGGTAATAATTCATATATATACGATAAAAATGATGCAAACACATAATTGATTAGATGATAACCTTAAATACTTCATTTTCAATCATCTATTTGTTTCTCGTTAAAATACTGAGTAAGATATTGAAAAGGGGATAAATTCGGTTTTTATTGCATATATCGACGTTTCAGCCGGATTAGAGCGGTTTTACGTGTACATCTTCCCTCAGTAAAATAAACGGAAAATCGAGAACATTTTATCCAATTCTAATGAAAAAAACATTGTTTTTTTATCATTTGTATTGGAAACAACATTGTCATATGTCTTTTCTTGGATCTAAATAATACGAAACCTCGCTCAATGATTTGAAGTTAAAATCCTCAAATTTGGTAAAATAGTGACTTTTTCACGTTAATCATGTAGTTTGATATTACGTAAATATATTCATTTTTACCAATATTTCGATACTATTTCATGTAGTATCACGATACGTGATTTGGCCTTCAAATCTCAGAATTTCGCATAATATTGCAATTTAAGCAAGTTTTCTTGCATTTTGTTTCGTACGAAAAATCATCGAATTTAGCAATATTTTGATGTTTATCATCCCCTTTTCCTTTATGTGATTTAAACAAAATATCATCGAATTAGGCAATATTTTGCCGTTTTCCACGTTTTTGTTAATTTTCAGTCTATGGGTATTAATTCATATATATACGATAAAAATGATGCAAACACATAATTGATTAGATGATAACCTTAAATACTTCATTTTCAATCATCTATTTGTTTCTCGTTAAAATACTGAGCAAGATATTGAAAAGGGGAGAAGTTCGGTTTTTATTGCATATATCGACGTTTCAGCCGGATTAGAGCGGTTTTACGTGTACATCTTCCCTCGGTAATATAAACGGAAAATCAAGAACATTTTAGTTAATTCTAATGAAAACACATAAAACACGTTTTTTTTTTATCATTTGTATTGGAAACTACATTGTCATATGTCTTTTCTTGGATCTAAATAATACGAAACCTTGCTCAATTATTTGAAGTTAAAATCCTCAAATTTGGTAAAATAGTGACTTTTTCACGTTAATCATGTAGTTTGATATTACGTAAATATATTCATTTTTACCAATATTTCGATACTATTTCATGTAGTATTACGATATGTGATTTGGCCTTCAAATCTCAGAATTTCGCATAATATTGCATTTTAAGCAAGTTTTCTTCCATTTTGTTTCGTACGAAAAATCATCGAATTTAGCAATATTTTGACGTTTATCATCCCCTTTTCCTTTATGTGATTTAAACAAAATATCATCGAATTAGGCAATATTTTGCCGTTTTCCACGTTTTTGTGAATTTTCAGTCTATGGGTATTAATTCATATATATACGATAAAAGTGATGCAAACACATAATTGATTAGATGATAACCTTAAATACTTCATTTTCAATCATCTATTTGTTTCTCGTTAAAATACTGAGTAAGATATTGAAAGGGGGAGAAGTTCGGTTTTTATTGCACATATCGACGTTTCAGCCGGATTAGAGCGGTTTTACGTGTACATCTTCCCTCCGTAATATAAACTAAAAATCAAGAACATTTTAGTCAATTCTAATGAAAAAACATTGTTTTTTTATCATTTGTATTGGAAACAACATTGTCATATGTCTTTTCTTGGATCTAAATAATACGAAACCTCGCTCAATGATTTGAAGTTAAAATCCTCAAATTTGGTAAAATAGTGACTTTTTCACGTTAATCATGTAGTTTGATATTACGTAAATATATTCATTTTTACCAATATTTCGATACTATTTCATGTAGTATCCCGATACGTGATTTGGCCTTCAAATCTCAGAATTTCGCATAATATTGCAATTTAAGCAAGTTTTCTTGCATTTTGTTTCGTACGAAAAATCATCGAATTTAGCAATATTTTGATGTTTATCATCCCCTTTTCCTTTATGTGATTTAAACAAAATATCATCGAATTAGGCAATATTTTGCCGTTTTCCACGTTTTTGTGAATTTTCAGTCTATGGGTATTAATTCATATATATACGATAAAAATGATGCAAACACATAATTGATTAGATGATAACCTTAAATACTTCATTTTCAATCATCTATTTGTTTCTCGTTAAAATACTGAGAAAGATATTGAAAAGGGGAGAAGTTCGGTTTTTATTGCATATATCGACGTTTCAGCCGGATTAGAGCGGTTTTACGTGTACATCTTCCCTCGGTAATATAAACGGAAAATCAAGAACATTTTAGTTAATTCTAATGAAAACACATAAAACACGTTTTTTTTTTATCATTTGTATTGGAAACTACATTGTCATGTCTTTTCTTGGATCTAAATAATACGAAACCTTGCTCAATTATTTGAAGTTAAAATCCTCAAATTTGGTAAAATAGTGACTTTTTCACGTTAATCATGTAGTTTGATATTACGTAAATATATTCATTTTTACCAATATTTCGATACTATTTCATGTAGTATTACGATATGTGATTTGGCCTTGAAATCTCAGAATTTCGCATAATATTGCATTTTAAGCAAGTTTTCTTGCATTTTGTTTCGTACGAAAAATCATCGAATTTTGCAATATTTTGACGTTTATCATCCCCTTCTCCTTTATGTGATTTAAACAAAATATCATCGAATTAGGCAATATTTTGCCGTTTTTCAACGTTTTTGTGAATTTTCAGTTTATGGGTATTAGTTCATTATATATACGATAAAAATGATGCAAACACATAATTGATTAGATAATAACCTTAAATACTTCATTTTCAATCATCTATTTGTTTCTCGTTAAAATACTGAGTAAGATATTGAAAGGGGGAGAAGTTCGGTTTTTATTGCATATATCGACGTTTTAGCCGGATTAGAGTGGTTTTACGTGTACATTTTCCCTCCGTAATATAAACGGAAAATCAAGAACATTTTAGTTAAATCTAATGAAAACACATTGTTTTTTTATTATTTGTATTGGAAACAACATTGTCATATGTCTTTTCTTGGATCTAAATAATACAAAACCTCGCTCAATGATTTGAAGTTAAAATCCACAAACATGGTAAAATAGTGACTTTTTCATGTTAATCATGTAGTTTGATATTACGTAAATATACTCATTTTTACCAATATTTCGATACTATTTCATGTAGTATTACGATATGTGATTTGGCCTTGAAATCTCAGAATTTCGCATAATATTGCATTTTAAGCAAGTTTTCTTGCATTTTGTTTGGTACGCAAAATCATCGTATTTAGCAATATTTTGACGTTTATCATCCCCTTCTCCTTTATGTGATTTAAACAAAATATCATCGAATTAGGCAATATTTTGCCGTTTTTCCTCGTTTTTGTGAATTTTCAGTTTATTGGTATTAATTCATTATATATACGATAAAAATGATGCAAACACATAATTGATTAGATAATAACCTTAAATACTTCATTTTCAATCATCTATTTGTTTCTCGTTAAAATACTGGGTAAGATATTGAAAGGGGGAGAAGTTCGGTTTTTATTGCATATATCGACGTTTCAGCCGGATTAGAGCGGTTTTACGTGTACATCTTCCCTCCGTAATATAAACTAAAAATCAAGAACATTTTAGTCAATTCTAATGAAAAAACATTGTTTTTTTATCATTTGTATTGGAAACAACATTGTCATATGTCTTTTCTTGGATCTAAATAATACGAAACCTCGCTCAATGATTTGAAGTTAAAATCCTCAAATTTGGTAAAATAGTGACTTTTTCACGTTAATCATGTAGTTTGATATTACGTAAATATATTCATTTTTACCAATATTTCGATACTATTTCATGTAGTATCCCGATACGTAATTTGGCCTTCAAATCTCAGAATTTCGCATAATATTGCAATTTAAGCAAGTTTTCTTGCATTTTGTTTCGTACGAAAAATCATCGAATTTAGCAATATTTTGATGT
>NW_027190266.1:0-46476 GCF_040958095.1 Procambarus clarkii | reverse complement strand
AATCAACACTTCAATGCATGAATGTTCATGATAAGGAAAATAGGACACTAGGATTTTTTAATCGAAGCGTTAGTAACAAGACACCTGGAGATGTTCTGCAGCTCTGGTTAGGCCCCACTTAGATTATGCAGTTTAGTTTTGATCGTCATACTATAGAATAGATATAAATTCCCTATAACGTGTCCATTGTAAGATACCAAAGTTAATCCCCCAAAATAGAAGCATGTCATATGAGGAGAGATTGACAAAGCTTAAATTACTTTCACTAGAAAGGCAAAGAACTAGGGAATACATAATAGATGTGTACAAGGGAATGATTAGAGAAAACAAAGGGAATATTAAATGGGGTATTAAAATTATAAGCACAAGACCGAACACGAAACAATAAAAATTAGTTGTTAGATATAGGAAAGACCTGGGTAAATACTCGTTCGGTAACAGGGTATTTGATTTGCGGAGCCACATGCAGTGTAACATAATAGAAGTATAGATATACTTCTGGTTTGGTATTAGTACTGACATTAGTATTGGTACTGCCATTATTATTAGTACTGGCATTAGTATTGGTACTGGTATTTATATTAGTACTGGTATTAGTATCAGTACTATCATTAGTATTAGTTCTGGTATTAGTATTGGTTCTGGTATTAGTATTGGTTTTGGTGATGGTATTCGTAATGGTGATAGTATTAGTACTGGTATTGATATTAGTTCTGGCAATAGTATTAGTTCATGCCTTAGTATTAGAACTGGAATTAGTACGAATACTATCTGGTGATGGTATTCGTACTGGTGATAATATTAGTACTGGTATTTGTATTAGTTCAGGGAATAGTTTTAGTTCAGGTATTATTATTAACACTGGTATTGGTATTAATACTGGTATTGTTATTAGTTCTGGTAATAGTATTAGTTCAGGTAATAGTATTAGTACTGGTATTAGTATTAGTACTGGTATTGCAAGTACTTGTTACTTAGTAACAAGAAACCGGGTGTTGTTCTTCAGCTATATCTTGCTCTGGTTATTTCCTATTTAGATTATGCAGTTCAGTTTTGGTCGCTGTACAATAGAATGGATAGAAATTCACTTGAACGTGTCCTGCTTAGGATGGCTTAGTTAATTCCCCAAATTAGAAATCTTATGTACTTATGTACGTTGGTTGGACATGTATACGAGTGGGATTTGCTGGCTATAGATAGGAGCTGCCTCGCATGGGCCAATAGGCCTTCTGCAGTTACGCAGTTACCTTTGTTCTTATGTTCTTAAGTAGGATCTTTTGATTGTAGACATATACATGAATGAGATTGGGTGATTATAAATATGAGCTGCCTCGTATTGGCCAATTGGCCTTCTGCAGTTACCTTCATTATGTTCTTACATTTTCTATAAAGGTAAAGATTTAGGGGTGACATGATTGAAGTGTTTTTGGTTACGTGAGGTGCTCTTGAGGTGTCAATGTGTATATAAGGTGCATTACGATGGCATTTATTTCAATAGAGATCAGTGAACGCAAGACGCATTGACCTGCTTTGCTGCCTGGCCTCTAACGTTTGATTCTTGTGATGGAGGTCAGCGATGAAAACACGACCGTCGTCAGAGGGCACAATATTGGGCCCTTTCGTTTGCCAGCAGCTACTGACGATAGGTCGGAGAAAGCCTGTGGCTTATATTATCACCAGCAAAAGCTGTTATCTCCCTTACGCTACCATCCATACTGGCGGTCGTTAAGCATGTGGAAGTCTCGTTACCAAAGTAGGTGCCTTTGGAAACAGCCAATAATATGCACGGATGCTGAGTATGCTAAACCGAAAGTTGGTGTCAACTCTGCTCTCCAGAGGGATGCTGCCGAAAACAACGTTCGTAAATTGTACCATTCTTCTGATGAAGAAAACCACATTACGGTTGATGGTGACAGTAAATCGGAAATTATTGTAATTTACCAGGACACTCTTAGCGCTGATTCGCTGAACATTGATACTGGTTATGAGGCTGACGATGATATCACTGATGACGAAGTCACAATGTGTAACGATGACCCTCTTGATTTTGCTTCACAGAACAGTGATACTAATGAGGAGGCTGAGAGTGGTGAATTCACAATGTTTCCTCTCTGCTCACGGAAGCTGAATGAAGAGAGGAGTGCAAACATCGTCCAAAAGATCGAGGACTTTCTCAGGTTGATGAGGGTCAATAATCAACTAAACATGTAATATCAAAATAAATGTTACTTTACTTATTGTTTGTTTGTATTACTTTCAAAATTATAAATCTTAGATATTTTACTTTTTGTGAAAACTGTTAACAACACAAAACCCATAATTGAACATTATCTATAACAAGCAGGTAAGAATTGCCTTATAATAAAAATAATTTGTTAGTTACTACTTTGGGCGACCAATTTTACTAATGGCAATTAGTTAATTTAGACACCTAACCCACAATTTTTTTCTCTCTATTGGGAACAACATATCAATACAAAATGAAAAGCATAAGAAAATATAATATAATATCACAGGAAACACAAAAGATGAAGAAGTACACCAGTGCAATTAGACTGTTTATAAAAAAAGTTCAGTATTATGCAAAGTAAAACTGGACCATATCACACCAGCAGAACAACAGACGGTCATTGTTTATATCAATAAAAGACATCAAAACAATACAGGGAAATGCACAGGAATAAAACACACCACCCACACGGTGCCATGATGATATATTAGGCCCTATAACACTGGTACGTTACCACTACCACAAGTCTGAGATAGTATTGTACAGGCATCAAACATCGCCACAAAAACGCCAAAGCAACTAAAATACCAAAACGCATAACACACACACACACAACACAAACACCGTGTACCAAGACACAAAAATACATTACAGGTACTGAATACCATCCAAACAGTACACACCGCAACAGCAGCGACACACGAAAGATAAATATAACGCTCACAACATATCACAATATGAAATAAGTAACAACGAAGGAAAGAAGAACTCTCGCCAAAAATATAAAAATCATTGCAGGACTAAGAGAACCACAGAGAAAAAAAAACCTACAGCAAACTCAAACACCTCACATACGCCCCTGTAAACTACCGATCAAACACCCTCGGAAAAGTCCGCCGCAACCACCACATAATATACAACAAAAAGCAGAAAACCTGACTCACATCGTTTCACCCTCCATCCTACTAACCTAAAAACAAAAACCATAATCCGAAATCAATACCCCCATACTGCATTTCGAATTTTCGTGTTCCCATGAGAAAACGACAACAGGAAGTCAGAACACCAAACTGATAGGCTGGTTTCAACATTAACATCAATTTTTTAAATTTGAACGGCCATTCGTAAAACCATTTTGTGAATTATTTTATGTCTTTAAAGATGAAGACGAATGGTATTTGCATTTATCGATTCGATTAACTTTCCAACAATTGATGGTAGGCCAATTGGCCGATAGTTTGACGCAAGTAATCTATCTCTTTCTTAAAAATTGGTACCACATTAGCAACCTTCCATGACTCCAGTTTTTCTGCATTCTACCAAACTGATTTATTAAATTTGGTAGACAATGGCTTACAGCTCACAAAGCTTCTCTTTGCATTCTTTAAGCACCCAGGCAAACATTTTGTCAGTCCCTGATATTTGTTTGGTTTGAGTTTTTGTTTCAGAATATTTGATTATTAACATCATCCCTGATAACTGTTTAATTAGCCAATCTGTCCTTGTCCCCGCCCACATAGACTTGTTCGGCTGATGGCAGAGTGTTAAATTCCTCCTTAGTAAATACAGTGATAAAAAATTCATAAAAAATACTACTCATCTCTTCATCATTATCCGTTATCTGATCTGTCACAGTTTTTAATTAACCTATCCTTTCCCTAACCTTTGTTCAATATAACTAAAAACCATTTCGGATTTGCCCTTGCTTGCCCTGGTAAACGATCTTTATAGTTTCATTATGCCCTCTTTATCTCATTTTTTTAACATTTCCATCCAGTTGTACGAATTCTTGTTCTAAACTGACTTACCCATTCTTAATCCTTTTGTACTATCATTTTATTCCAGCATAATTGAGGTTGATATCGGTAAGGTTTGTGATGTCATGTACATTGATTTTGCAAAGCTTTTGATACAGTGCCACAGGAAAACTGATTAAAAAGATTGAGGCTCATGGTAATAGGGGTGCGATCTTAAGATGGATTAGGGCATGGCTTGGCCAAAGGAACCAGAGAGTTAGTATAAATGGGAATAATCAGAGTAGGATAGTGTTGTAAGTGGAGAGCCTCAAGGCTCTGTCCTGGGACCTCTGTTATTCATTTATATAAATAAAAATCTTCATCTTCAGATGAAGATGCCAAAATTGTCATCTTCAATCCAATGCCCCCAGAAATCACAAGAGACAAGCCCATGACATCAACCTAACAAAAGAAATGTTAAATAAAAATACTTGATTAATAGACAAAATGTAAGGTTTTGACGCTAGTTAATGATGGCAGAGATACAAGCTAGATGGTGTTGAGATTGCGAAGTAGGATTCCCAAAGAGATCTTGGAGTTATGATTAAAAAGAATTTAAAATCAACACTTCAATGCATGAATGTTCATGATAAGGAAAATAGGACACTAGGATTTTTTAATCGAAGCGTTAGTAACAAGACACCTGGAGATGTTCTGCAGCTCTGGTTAGGCCCCACTTAGATTATGCAGTTTAGTTTTGATCGTCATACTATAGAATAGATATAAATTCCCTATAACGTGTCCATTGTAAGATACCAAAGTTAATCCCCCAAAATAGAAGCATGTCATATGAGGAGAGATTGACAAAGCTTAAATTACTTTCACTAGAAAGGCAAAGAACTAGGGAATACATAATAGATGTGTACAAGGGAATGATTAGAGAAAACAAAGGGAATATTAAATGGGGTATTAAAATTATAAGCACAAGACCGAACACGAAACAATAAAAATTAGTTGTTAGATATAGGAAAGACCTGGGTAAATACTCGTTCGGTAACAGGGTATTTGATTTGCGGAGCCACATGCAGTGTAACATAATAGAAGTATAGATATACTTCTGGTTTGGTATTAGTACTGGCATTAGTATTGGTACTGCCATTATTATTAGTACTGGCATTAGTATTGGTACTGGTATTTATATTAGTACTGGTATTAGTATCAGTACTATCATTAGTATTAGTTCTGGTATTAGTATTGGTTCTGGTATTAGTATTGGTTTTGGTGATGGTATTCGTAATGGTGATAGTATTAGTACTGGTATTGATATTAGTTCTGGCAATAGTATTAGTTCATGCCTTAGTATTAGAACTGGAATTAGTACGAATACTATCTGGTGATGGTATTCGTACTGGTGATAATATTAGTACTGGTATTTGTATTAGTTCAGGGAATAGTTTTAGTTCAGGTATTATTATTATTAACACTGGTATTGGTATTAATACTGGTATTGTTATTAGTTCTGGTAATAGTATTAGTTCAGGTAATAGTATTAGTACTGGTATTAGTATTAGTACTGGTATTGCAAGTACTTGTTACTTAGTAACAAGAAACCGGGTGTTGTTCTTCAGCTATATCTTGCTCTGGTTATTTCCTATTTAGATTATGCAGTTCAGTTTTGGTCGCTGTACAATAGAATGGATAGAAATTCACTTGAACGTGTCCTGCGTAGGATGGCTTAGTTAATTCCCCAAATTAGAAATCTTATGTACTTATGTACGTTGGTTGGACATGTATACGAGTGGGATTTGCTGGCTATAGATAGGAGCTGCCTCGCATGGGCCAATAGGCCTTCTGCAGTTACCTTTGTTCTTATGTTCTTAAGTAGGATCTTTTGATTGTAGACATATACATGAATGAGATTGGGTGATTATAAATATGAGCTGCCTCGTATTGGCCAATTGGCCTTCTGCAGTTACCTTCATTATGTTCTTACATTTTCTATAAAGGTAAAGATTTAGGGGTGACATGATTGAAGTGTTTTTGGTTACGTGAGGTGCTCTTAATGTGTATATAAGGTGCATTACGATGGCATTTATTTCAATAGAGATCAGTGAACGCAAGACGCATTGACCTGCTTTGCTGCCTGGCCTCTAACGTTTGATTCTTGTGATGGATGTCAGCGATGAAAACACGACCGTCGTCAGAGGGCACAATATTGGGCCCTTTCGTTTGCCAGCAGCTACTGACGATAGGTCGGAGAAAGCCTGTGGCTTAGATTATCACCAGCAAAGGCTGTTATCTCCCTTACGCTACCATCCATACTGGCGGTCGTTAAGCATGTGGAAGTCTCGTTACCAAAGTAGGTGCCTTTGGAAACAGCCAATAATATGCACGGATGCTGAGTATGCTAAACCGAAAGTTGGTGTCAACTCTGCTCTCCAGAGGGATGCTGCCGAAAACAACGTTCGTAAATTGTACCATTCTTCTGATGAAGAAAACCACATTACGGTTGATGGTGACAGTAAATCGGAAATTATTGTAATTTACCAGGACACTCTTAGCGCTGATTCGCTGAACATTGATACTGGTTATGAGGCTGACGATGATATCACTGATGACGAAGTCACAATGTGTAACGATGACCCTCTTGATTTTGCTTCACAGAACAGTGATACTAATGAGGAGGCTGAGAGTGGTGAATTCACAATGTTTCCTCTCTGCTCACGGAAGCTGAATGAAGAGAGGAGTGCAAACATCGTCCAAAAGATCGAGGACTTTCTCAGGTTGATGAGGGTCAATAATCAACTAAACATGTAATATCAAAATAAATGTTACTTTACTTATTGTTTGTTTGTATTACTCTCAAAATTATAAATCTTAGAAATTTTACTTTTTGTGAAAACTGTTAACAACACAAAACCCATAATTGAACATTATCTATAACAAGCAGGTAAGAATTGCCTTATAATAAAAATGTTTGTTAGTTACTACTTTGGGCGACCAATTTTACTAATGGCAATTAGTTAATTTAGACACCTAACCCACAATTTTTTTCTCTCTCTATTGGGAACAACATATCAATACAAAATGAAAAGCATAAGAAAATATAATATAATATCACAGGAAACACAAAAGATGAAGAAGTACACCAGTGCAATTAGACTGTTTATAAAAAAAGTTCAGTATTATGCAAAGTAAAACTGGACCATATCACACCAGCAGAACAACAGACGGTCATTGTTTATATCAATAAAAGACATCAAAACAATACAGGGAAATGCACAGGAATAAAACACACCACCCACACGGTGCCATGATGATATATTAGGCCCTATAACACTGGTACGTTACCACTACCACAAGTCTGAGATGGTATTGTACAGGCATCAAACATCGCCACAAAAACGCCAAAGCAACTAAAATAACAAAACGCATAACACACACACACACAACACAAACACCGTGTACCAAGACACAAAAATACATTACAGGTACTGAATACCATCCAAACAGTACACACCGCAACAGCAGCGACACACGAAAGATAAATATAACGCTCACAACATATCACAATATGAAATAAGTAACAACGAAGGAAAGAAGAACTCTCGCCAAAAATATAAAAATCATTGCAGGACTAAGAGAACCACAGAAAAAAAAAACCTACAGCAAACTCAAACACCTCACATACGCCCCTGTAAACTACCGATCAAACACCCTCAGAAAAGTCCGGCGCAACCACCACATAATATACAACAAAAAGCCGAAAACCTGACTCACATCGTTTCACCCTCCATCCTACTAACCTAAAAACAAAAACCATAATCCGAAATCAATACCCCCATACTGCATTTCGAATTTTCGTGTTCCCATGAGAAAACGACAACAGGAAGTCAGAACACCAAACTGATAGGCTGGTTTCAACATTAACATCAATTTTTTAAATTTGAACGGCCATTCGTAAAACCATTTTGTGAATTATTTTATGTTTTTCAAGATGAAGACGAATGGTATTTGCATTTATCGATTCAATTAACTTTCCAACAATTGATGGTAGGCCAATTGGCCGATAGTTTGACACAAGTAATCTATCTCCTTTCTTAAAAATTGGTACCACATTAGCAACCTTCCATGACTCCAGTTTTTCTGCATTCTACCAAACTGATTTATTAAATTTGGTAGACAATGGCTTACAGCTCACAAAGCTTCTCTTTGCATTCTTTAAGCACCCAGGCAAACATTTCGTCAGTCCCTGATATTTGTTTGGTTTGAGTTTTTGTTTCAGAATATTTGATTATTAACATCATCCCTGATAACTGTTTAATTAGCCAATCTGTCCTTGTCCCCGCCCACATAGACTTGTTCGGCTGATGCCAGAGTGTTAAATTCCTCCTTAGTATGTGCTGTGATAAAAAATTCATAAAAAATACTACTCATCTCCTCATCATTATCCGTTATCTGATCTGTCACAGTTTTTAATTAACCTATCCTTTCCCTAACCTTTGTTCGATATAACTAAAAACCATTTCGGATTTGCCCTTGCTTGTTCTGGTAAACGATCTTTATAGTTTCATTATGCCCTCTTTATCTCTTTTTTTTAACATTTCCATCCAGTTGTACGAATTCTTGTTCTAAACTGACTTACCCATTCTTAATCCTTTTGTACTATCATTTTATTCCAGCATAATTGAGGTTGATATCGGTAAGGTTTGTGATGTCATGTACATTGATTTTGCAAAGCTTTTGATACAGTGCCACAGGAAAACTGATTAAAAAGATTGAGGCTCATGGTAATAGGGGTGCGATCTTAAGATGGATTAGGGCATGGCTTGGCCAAAGGAACCAGAGAGTTAGTATAAATGGGAATAATCAGAGTAGGATAGTGTTGTAAGTGGAGAGCCTCAAGGCTCTCTCCTGGGACCTCTGTTATTCATTTATATAAATAAAAATCTTCATCTTCAGATGAAGATGCCAAAATTGTCATCTTCAATCCAATGCCCCCAGAAATCACAAGAGACAAGCCCATGACATCAACCTAACAAAAGAAATGTTAAATAAAAATACTTGATTAATAGACAAAATGTAAGGTTTTGACGCTAGTTAATGATGGCAGAGATACAAGCTAGATGGTGTTGAGATTGCGAAGTAGGATTCCCAAAGAGATCTTGGAGTTATGATTAAAAAGAATTTAAAATCAACACTTCAATGCATGAATGTTCATGATAGGGAAAATAGGACACTAGGATTTTTTAATCGAAGCGTTAGTAACAAGACACCTGGAGATGTTCTGCAGCTCTGGTTAGGCCCCACTTAGATTATGCAGTTTAGTTTTGATCGTCATACTATAGAATAGATATAAATTCCCTATAACGTGTCCATTGTAAGATACCAAAGTTAATCCCCCAAAATAGAAGCATGTCATATGAGGAGAGATTGACAAAGCTTAAATTACTTTCACTAGAAAGGCAAAGAACTAGGGAATACATAATAGATGTGTACAAGGGAATGATTAGAGAAAACAAAGGGAATATTAAATGGGGTATTAAAATTATAAGCACAAGACCGAACACGAAACAATAAAAATTAGTTGTTAGATATAGGAAAGACCTGGGTAAATACTCGTTCGGTAACAGGGTATTTGATTTGCGGAGCCACATGCAGTGTAACATAATAGAAGTATAGATATACTTCTGGTTTGGTATTAGTACTGGCATTAGTATTGGTACTGCCATTATTATTAGTACTGGCATTAGTATTGGTACTGGTATTTATATTAGTACTGGTATTAGTATCAGTACTATCATTAGTATTAGTTCTGGTATTAGTATTGGTTCTGGTATTAGTATTGGTTCTGGTGATGGTATTCGTAATGGTGATAGTATTAGTACTGGTATTGATATTAGTTCTGGCAATAGTATTAGTTCATGCCTTAGTATTAGAACTGGAATTAGTACGAATACTATCTGGTGATGGTATTCGTACTGGTGATAATATTAGTACTGGTATTTGTATTAGTTCAGGGAATAGTTTTAGTTCAGGTATTATTATTAATACTGGTATTGGTATTAATACTGGTATTGGTATTAGTTCTGGTAATAGTATTAGTTCAGGTAATAGTATTAGTACTGGTATTAGTATTAGTACTGGTATTGCAAGTACTTGTTACTTAGTAACAAGAAACCGGGTGTTGTTCTTCAGCTATATCTTGCTCTGGTTATTTCCTATTTAGATTATGCAGTTCAGTTTTGGTCGCTGTACAATAGAATGGATAGAAATTCACTTGAACGTGAATTTCTATCACGTATAGGATGGCTTAGTTAATTCCCCAAATTAGAAATCTTATGTACTTATGTACGTTGGTTGGACATGTATACGAGTGGGATTGGCTGCCTATAGATAGGAGCTGCCTCGCATGGGTCAATAGGCCTTCTGCATTATTATTATTTATACTGGTATTGGTATTAGTTGAGGGAATAGTATTAGTACTGGTATTGCCAGTACTTGTTACTTAGTAACAAGACACCTGGTGTTGTTCTTCAGTTATATCTTGCTCTGGTTAGGCCCTATTTAAATTATGCAGTTCAGTTTTAGTAGCTGTACTATAGAATAGATAGAAATTCACTTGAACATGTCCTGCGTAGGATGACTTACTTAAATCCCCAAATTAGAAATCTTATGTACTTATTTCCGTTGGTTGGACATGTATACGAGTGGGATTTGCTGGCTATAGATAGGAGCTGCCTCGCATGGGCCAATAGGCCTTCTGCAGTATTATTATTAATACAGGTATTGGAATTAGTTCTGGTAATAGTATTAGTTCAGGTAATAGTATTAGTGCTGGTATTAGTATTAGTTCAGGTAATAGTATTAGTATTAGTTCAGGTAATAGTATTGGTATTAGTATTAGTTCAGGTAATAGTATTGGTATTAGTATTAGTTCAGGTAATAGTATTGGTATTAGTATTAGTTCAGGTAATAGTATTGGTATTAGTATTAGTTCAGGTAATAGTATTGGTATTAGTATTAGTTCAGGTAATAGTATTGGTATTAGTATTAGTTCAGGTAATAGTATTGGTATTAGTATTAGTTCAGGTAATAGTATTGGTATTAGTATTAGTCCAGGTAATAGTATTGGTATTAGTATTAGTTCAGGTAATAGTATTGGTATTAGTATTAGTTCAGGTAATAGTATTGGTATTAGTATTAGTTCAGGTAATAGTATTGGTATTAGTATTAGTTCAGGTAATAGTATTGGTATTAGTATTAGTTCAGGTAATAGTATTGGTATTAGTATTAGTAATGATATTGCCAGTACTTGTTACTTAGTAACAAGAAACCAGGTGTTGTTCTTCAGCTATATCCTGCTCTGGTTAGGCCCTAATTAGATTATGCAGTTCAGTTTTGGTCGCCGTACTATAGAATGGATAGAAATTCACTTGAACTTGTCCTTCATAGGATGACTTAGTTAATTCCCCATATTAGAAATCTTATGTACTTATGTCCGTTGGTTGGACATGTATATGAGTGGGATTGGCTGGCTATAGATAGGAGCTGCCTCCCATGGGCCAATAGGCCTTCTGCAGTATTATTAATAATACTTGTATTGGTATTTGTTCTGGTAATAGTATTAGTTCAGGTAATAGTATTAATACTGGTATTAGTGTTAGTTCAGGTAATGGTATTAGTATTAGTAATGGTATTACCGGTACCGGCAATAGATAGGAGCTACCTCGCATGGGCCAATAGGCCTTCTGCGGTATTACTATTAATACTGGTATTGGTATTAGTTCTGGTAATAGTATTAGTTCAGGTAATAGTATTAGTACTGGTATTAGTATTAGTTCAGGTAATAGTATTGGTATTAGTAATGGTATTGCCAGTACTTGTTACTTAGTAACAAGACACCTGGAGTTGTTCATCAGCTAAATCTTGCTCTGGTTAGGCCCTATTTAGATTATGCAGTTCAGTTTTGGTTGCTGTACTATAGAATGGATAGAAATTCACTTGAACGTGTCCTGCGTAGGATTACTTAGTTAATTCCCCAAACTAGAAATCTTATGTACTTATGTCCGTTGGTTGTACATGTATATGAGTGGGATTGGCTGCCTATAGATAGGAGCTGCCTCGCATGGGCCAATAGGCCTTCTGCAGTTACGCAGTTACCTTTGTTCTTATGTTCTTAAGTAGGATCTTTTGATTGTAGACATATACATGAATGAGATTGGGTGATTATAAATATGAGCTGCCTCGTATTGGCCAATTGGCCTTCTGCAGTTACCTTCATTATGTTCTTACATTTTCTATAAAGGTAAAGATTTAGGGGTGACATGATTGAAGTGTTTTTGGTTACGTGAGGTGCTCTTGAGGTGTCAATGTGTATATAAGGTGCATTACGATGGCATTTATTTCAATAGAGATCAGTGAACGCAAGACGCATTGACCTGCTTTGCTGCCTGGCCTCTAACGTTTGATTCTTGTGATGGATGTCAGCGATGAAAACACGACCGTCGTCAGAGGGCACAATATTGGGCCCTTTCGTTTGCCAGCAGCTACTGACGATAGGTTGGAGAAAGCCTGTGGCTTAGATGATCACCAGCAAAGGCTGTTATCTCCCTTACGCTACCATCCATACTGGCGGTCGTTAAGCATGTGGAAGTCTCGTTACCAAAGTAGGTGCCTTTGGAAACAGCCAATAATATGCACGGATGCTGAGTATGCTAAACCGAAAGTTGGTGTCAACTCTGCTCTCCAGAGGGATGCTGCCGAAAACAACGTTCGTAAATTGTACCATTCTTCTGATGAAGAAAACCACATTACGGTTGATGGTGACAGTAAATCGGAAATTATTGTAATTAACCAGGACACTCTTAGCGTTGATTTGCTGAACATTGATACTGGTTATGAGGCTGACGATGATATCACTGATGACGAAGTCACAATGTGTAACGATGACCCTCTTGATTTTGCTTCACAGAAGAGTGATACTAATGAGGAGGCTGAGAGTGGTGAATTCACAATGTTTCCTCTCTGCTCACGGAAGCTGAATGAAGAGAGGAGTGCAAACATCGTCCAAAAGATCGAGGACTTTCTCAGGTTGATGAGGGTCAATAGTCAACTAAACATGTAATATCAAAATAAATGTTACTTTACTTATTGTTTGTTTGTATTACTCTCAAAATTATAAATCTTAGAAATTTTACTTTTTGTGAAAACTGTTAACAACACAAAACCCATAATTGAACTTTATCTATAACAAGCAGGTAAGAATTGCCTTATAATAAAAATGTTTGTTAGTTACTATTTTGGGCGACCAATTTTACTAATGGCAATTAGTTAATTTAGACACCTAACCCACAATTTTTTTCTCTCTCTATTGGGAACAACATATCAATACAAAATGAAAAGCATAAGAAAATATAATATAATATCACAGGAAACACAAAAGATGAAGAAGTACACCAGAGCAATTAGACTGTTTATAAAAAAAAGTTCAGTATTATGCAAAGTAAAACTGGACCATATCACACTAGCAGAACAACAGACGTTTATATCAATAAAAGACATCAAAACAATACAGGGAAATGCACAGGAATAAAACACACCACCCACACGGTGCCATGATGATATATTAGGCCCTATAACACTGGTACGTTACCACTACCACAAGTCTGAGATGGTATTGTACAGGCATCAAACATCGTCACAAAAACGCCAAAGCAACTAAAATAACAAAACGCATAACACACACACACAACACAAACACCGTGTACCAAGACACAAAAATACATTACAGGTACTGAATAACATCCAAACAGTACACACCGCAACAACAGCGACACACGAAAGATAAATATAACGCTCACAACATATCACAATATGAAATAAGTAACACAAAGAAAAGAAGAACTCTCGCCAAAAATATAAAAATCATTGCAGGACTAAGAGAACCACAGAAGAAAAAAATACCTACAGTAAACTCAAACACCTCACATACGCCCCCTGTAAACTACCGATCAAACACCCTCAGAAAAGTCCGCCGCAACCACCACATAATATACAACAAAAAGCCGAAAACCTGACTCACATCGTTTCACCCTCCATCCTACTAACCTAAAACCAAAAACCATAATCCGAAATCAATACCCCCATACTGCATTTCGAATTTTCGTGTTCTCATGAGAAAACGACAACAGGAAGTCAGAACACCAAACTGATAGGCTGGTTTCAACATTAACATCAATTTTTTAAATTTGAACGGCCATTCGTAAAACCATTTTGTGAATTATTTTATGTCTTTAAAGATGAAGACGAATGGTATTTGCATTTATCGATTCGATTAACTTTCCAACAATTGATGGTAGGCCAATTGGCCGATAGTTTGACGCAAGTAATCTATCTCCTTTCTTAAAAATTGGTACCACATTAGCAACCTTCCATGACTCCAGTTTTTCTGCATTCTACCAAACTGATTTATTAAATTTGGTAGACAATGGCTTACAGCTCACAAAGCTTCTCTTTGCATTCTTTAAGCACCCAGGCAAACATTTCGTCAGTCCCTGATATTTGTTTGGTTTGAGTTTTTGTTTCAGAATATTTGATTATTAACATCATCCGTGATAACTGTTTAATTAGCCAATCTGTCCTTGTCCCCGCCCACATAGACTTGTTCGGCTGATGGCAGAGTGTTAAATTCCTCTTTAGTAAATACAGTGATAAAAAATTCATAAAAAATACTACTCATCTCTTCATCATTATCCATTATCTGATCTGTCACAGTTTTTAATTAACCTATCCTTTCCCTAACCTTTGTTCGATATAACTAAAAACCATTTCGGATTTGCCCTTGCTTGCCCTGGTAAACGATCTTTATAGTTTCATTATGCCCTCTTTATCTCATTTTTTTAACATTTCCATCCAGTTGTACGAATTCTTGTTCTAAACTGACTTACCCATTCTTAATCCTTTTGTACTATCATTTTATTCCAGCATAATTGAGGTTGATATCGGTAAGGTTTGTGATGTCATGTACATTGATTTTGCAAAGCTTTTGATACAGTGCCACAGGAAAACTGATTAAAAAGATTGAGGCTCGTGGTAATAGGGGTGCGATCTTAAGATGGATTAGGGCATGGCTTGGCCAAAGGAACCAGAGAGTTAGTATAAATGGGAATAATCAGAGTAGGATAGTGTTGTAAGTGGAGAGCCTCAAGGCTCTGTCCTGGGACCTCTGTTATTCATTTATATAAATAAAAATCTTCATCTTCAGATGAAGATGCCAAAATTGTCATCTTCAATCCAATGCCCCCAGAAATCACAAGAGACAAGCCCATGACATCAACCTAACAAAAGAAATGTTAAATAAAAATACTTGATTAATAGACAAAATGTAAGGTTTTGACGCTAGTTAATGATGGCAGAGATACAAGCTAGATGGTGTTGAGATTGCGAAGTAGGATTTCCAAAGAGATCTTGGAGTTATGAAATAAAAGAATTTAAAATCAACACTTCAATGCATGAATGTTCATGATAAGGAAAATAGGACACTAGGATTTTTTAATCGAAGCATTAGTAACAAGACACCTGGAGATGTTCTGCAGCTCTGGTTAGGCCCCACTTAGATTATGCAGTTTAGTTTTGATCGTCATACTATAGAATAGATATAAATTCCCTATAACGTGTCCATTGTAAGATACCAAAGTTAATCCCCCAAAATAGAAGCATGTCATATGAGGAGAGATTGACAAAGCTTAAATTACTTTCACTAGAAAGGCAAAGAACTAGGGAATACATAATAGATGTGTACAAGGGAATGATTAGAGAAAACAAAGGGAATATTAAATGGGGTATTAAAATTATAAGCACAAGACCGAACACGAAACAATAAAAATTAGTTGTTAGATATAGGAAAGACCTGGGTAAATACTCGTTCGGATAACAGGGTATTTGATTTGCGGAGCCACATGCAGTGTAACATAATAGAAGTATAGATATACTTCTGGTTTGGTATTAGTACTGGCATTAGTATTGGTACTGCCATTATTATTAGTACTGGCATTAGTATTGGTACTGGTATTTATATTAGTACTGGTATTAGTATCAGTACTATCATTAGTATTAGTTCTGGTATTAGTATTGGTTCTGGTATTAGTATTGGTTCTGGTGATGGTATTCGTAATGGTGATAGTATTAGTACTGGTATTGATATTAGTTCTGGCAATAGTATTAGTTCATGCCTTAGTATTAGAACTGGAATTAGTACGAATACTATCTGGTGATGGTATTCGTACTGGTGATAATATTAGTACTGGTATTTGTATTAGTTCAGGGAATAGTTTTAGTTCAGGTATTATTATTAATAATGGTATTGGTATTAATACTGGTATTGGTATTAGTTCTGGTAATAGTATTAGTTCAGGTAATAGTATTAGTACTGGTATTAGTATTAGTACTGGTATTGCAAGTACTTGTTACTTAGTAACAAGAAACCGGGTGTTGTTCTTCAGCTATATCTTGCTCTGGTTATTTCCTATTTAGATTATGCAGTTCAGTTTTGGTCGCGGTACAATAGAATGGATAGAAATTCACTTGAACGTGTCCTGCGTAGGATGGCTTAGTTAATTCCCCAAATTAGAAATCTTATGTACTTATGTACGTTGGTTGGACATGTATACGAGTGGGATTTGCTGGCTATAGATAGGAGCTGCCTCGCATGGGCCAATAGGCCTTCTGCAGTTACGCAGTTACCTTTGTTCTTATGTTCTTAAGTAGGATCTTTTGATTGTAGACATATACATGAATGAGATTGGGTGATTATAAATATGAGCTGCCTCGTATTGGCCAATTGGCCTTCTGCAGTTACCTTCATTATGTTCTTACATTTTCTATAAAGGTAAAGATTTAGGGGTGACATGATTGAAGTGTTTTTGGTTACGTGAGGTGCTCTTGAGGTGTCAATGTGTATATAAGGTGCATTACGATGGCATTTATTTCAATAGAGATCAGTGAACGCAAGACGCATTGACCTGCTTTGCTGCCTGGCCTCTAACGTTTGATTCTTGTGATGGATGTCAGCGATGAAAACACGACCGTCGTCAGAGGGCACAATATTGGGCCCTTTCGTTTGCCAGCAGCTACTGACGATAGGTCGGAGAAAGCCTGTGGCTTAGATTATCACCAGCAAAGGCTGTTATCTCCCTTACGCTACCATCCATACTGGCGGTCGTTAAGCATGTGGAAGTCTCGTTACCAAAGTAGGTGCCTTTGGAAACAGCCAATAATATGCACGGATGCTGAGTATGCTAAACCGAAAGTTGGTGTCAACTCTGCTCTCCAGAGGGATGCTGCCGAAAACAACGTTCGTAAATTGTACCATTCTTCTGATGAAGAAAACCACATTACGGTTGATGGTGACAGTAAATCGGAAATTATTGTAATTTACCAGGACACTCTTAGCGCTGATTCGCTGAACATTGATACTGGTTATGAGGCTGACGATGATATCACTGATGACGAAGTCACAATGTGTAACGATGACCCTCTTGATTTTGCTTCACAGAACAGTGATACTAATGAGGAGGCTGAGAGTGGTGAATTCACAATGTTTCCTCTCTGCTCACGGAAGCTGAATGAAGAGAGGAGTGCAAACATCGTCCAAAAGATCGAGGACTTTCTCAGGTTGATGAGGGTCAATAATCAACTAAACATTTAATATCAAAATAAATGTTACTTTACTTATTGCTTGTTTGTATTACTCTCAAAATTATAAATCTTAGAAATTTTACTTTTTGTGAAAACTGTTAACAACATAAAACCCATAATTGAACATTATCTATAACAAGCAGGTAAGAATTGCCTTATAATAAAAATGTTTGTTAGTTACTACTTTGGGCGACCAATTTTACTAATGGCAATTAGTTAATTTAGACACCTAACCCACAATTTTTTTCTCTCTCTATTGGGAACAACATATCAATACAAAATGAAAAGCATAAGAAAATATAATATAATATCACATGAAACACAAAAGATGAAGAAGTACACCAGTGCAATTAGACTGTTTATAAAAAAAGTTCAGTATTATGCAAAGTAAAACTGGACCATATCACACCAGCAGAACAAGAGACGGTCATTGTTTATATCAATAAAAGACATCAAAACAATACAGGGAAATGCACAGGAATAAAACACACCACCCACACGGTGCCATGATGATATATTAGGCCCTATAACACTGGTACGTTACCACTACCACAAGTCTGAGATGGTATTGTACAGGCATCAAACATCGCCACAAAAACGCCAAAGCAACTAAAATAACAAAACGCATAACACACACACACACAACACAAACACCGTGTACCAAGACACAAAAATACATTACAGGTACTAAATACCATCCAAACAGTACACACCGCAACAGCAGCGACACACGAAAGATAAATATAACGCTCACAACATATCACAATATGAAATAAGTAACAACGAAGGAAAGAAGAACTCTCGCCAAAAATATAAAAATCATTGCAGGACTAAGAGAACCACAGAGAAAAAAAAAACCTACAGCAAACTCAAACACCTCACATACGCCCCTGTAAACTACCGATGAAACACCCTCGGAAAAGTCCGCCGCAACCACCACATAATATACAACAAAAAGCCGAAAACCTGACTCACATCGTTTCACCCTCCATCCTACTAACCTAAAAACAAAAACCATAATCCGAAATCAATACCCCCATACTGCATTTCGAATTTTCGTGTTCTCATGAGAAAACGACAACAGGAAGTCAGAACACCAAACTGATAGGCTGGTTTCAACATTAACATCAATTTTTTAAATTTGAACGGCCATTCGTAAAACCATTTTGTGAATTATTTTATGTCTTTAAAGATGAAGACGAATGGTATTTGCATTTATCGATTCGATTAACTTTCCAACAATTGATGGTAGGCCAATTGGCCGATAGTTTGACGCAAGTAATCTATCTCCTTTCTTAAAAATTGGTACCACATTAGCAACCTTCCATGACTCCAGTTTTTCTGCATTCTACCAAACTGATTTATTAAATTTGGTAGACAATGGCTTACAGCTCACAAAGCTTCTCTTTGCATTCTTTAAGCACCCAGGCAAACATTTCGTCAGTCCCTGATATTTGTTTGGTTTGAGTTTTTGTTTCAGAATATTTGATTATTAACATCATCCCTGATAACTGTTTAATTAGCCAATCTGTCCTTGTCCCCGCCCACATAGACTTGTTCGGCTGATGGCAGAGTGTTAAATTCCTCCTTAGTAAATACAGTGATAAAAAATTCATAAAAAATACTACTCATCTCTTCATCATTATCCATTATCTGATCTGTCACAGTTTTTAATTAACCTATCCTTTCCCTAACCTTTGTTCGATATAACTAAAAACCATTTCGGATTTGCCCTTGCTTGCCCTGGTAAACGATCTTTATAGTTTCATTATGCCCTCTTTATCTCATTTTTTTAACATTTCCATCCAGTTGTACGAATTCTTGTTCTAAACTGACTTACCCATTCTTAATCCTTTTGTACTATCATTTTATTCCAGCATAATTGAGGTTGATATCGGTATGGTTTGTGATGTCATGTACATTGATTTTGCAAAGCTTTTGATACAGTGCCACAGGAAAACTGATTAAAAAGATTGAGGCTCGTGGTAATAGGGGTGCGATCTGAAGATGGATTAGGGCATGGCTTGGCCAAAGGAACCAGAGAGTTAGTATAAATGGGAATAATCAGAGTAGGATAGTGTTGTAAGTGGAGAGCCTCAAGGCTCTGTCCTGGGACCTCTGTTATTCATTTATATAAATAAAAATCTTCATCTTCAGATGAAGATGCCAAAATTGTCATCTTCAATCCAATGCCCCCAGAAATCACAAGAGACAAGCCCATGACATCAACCTAACAAAAGAAATGTTAAATAAAAATACTTGATTAATAGACAAAATGTAAGGTTTTGACGCTAGTTAATGATGGCAGAGATACAAGCTAGATGGTGTTGAGATTGCGAAGTAGGATTTCCAAAGAGATCTTGGAGTTATGAATTAAAAAGAATTTAAAATCAACACTTCAATGCATGAATGTTCATGATAAGGAAAATAGGACACTAGGATTTTTTAATCGAAGCGTTAGTAACAAGACACCTGGAGATGTTCTGCAGCTCTGGTTAGGCCCCACTTAGATTATGCAGTTTAGTTTTGATCGTCATACTATAGAATAGATATAAATTCCCTATAACGTGTCCATTGTAAGATACCAAAGTTAATCCCCCAAAATAGAAGCATGTCATATGAGGAGAGATTGACAAAGCTTAAATTACTTTCACTAGAAAGGCAAAGAACTAGGGAATACATAATAGATGTGTACAAGGGAATGATTAGAGAAAACAAAGGGAATATTAAATGGGGTATTAAAATTATAAGCACAAGACCGAACACGAAACAATAAAAATTAGTTGTTAGATATAGGAAAGACCTGGGTAAATACTCGTTCGGTAACAGGGTATTTGATTTGCGGAGCCACATGCAGTGTAACATAATAGAAGTATAGATATACTTCTGGTTTGGTATTAGTACTGGCATTAGTATTGGTACTGCCATTATTATTAGTACTGGCATTAGTATTGGTACTGGTATTTATATTAGTACTGGTATTAGTATCAGTACTATCATTAGTATTAGTTCTGGTATTAGTATTGGTTCTGGTATTAGTATTGGTTCTGGTGATGGTATTCGTAATGGTGATAGTATTAGTACTGGTATTGATATTAGTTCTGGCAATAGTATTAGTTCATGCCTTAGTATTAGAACTGGAATTAGTACGAATACTATCTGGTGATGGTATTCGTACTGGTGATAATATTAGTACTGGTATTTGTATTAGTTCAGGGAATAGTTTTAGTTCAGGTATTATTATTAATAATGGTATTGGTATTAATACTGGTATTGGTATTAGTTCTGGTAATAGTATTAGTTCAGGTAATAGTATTAGTACTGGTATTAGTATTAGTACTGGTATTGCAAGTACTTGTTACTTAGTAACAAGAAACCGGGTGTTGTTCTTCAGCTATATCTTGCTCTGGTTATTTCCTATTTAGATTATGCAGTTCAGTTTTGGTCGCGGTACAATAGAATGGATAGAAATTCACTTGAACGTGTCCTGCGTAGGATGGCTTAGTTAATTCCCCAAATTAGAAATCTTATGTACTTATGTACGTTGGTTGGACATGTATACGAGTGGGATTTGCTGGCTATAGATAGGAGCTGCCTCGCATGGGCCAATAGGCCTTCTGCAGTTACGCAGTTACCTTTGTTCTTATGTTCTTAAGTAGGATCTTTTGATTGTAGACATATACATGAATGAGATTGGGTGATTATAAATATGAGCTGCCTCGTATTGGCCAATTGGCCTTCTGCAGTTACCTTCATTATGTTCTTACATTTTCTATAAAGGTAAAGATTTAGGGGTGACATGATTGAAGTGTTTTTGGTTACGTGAGGTGCTCTTGAGGTGTCAATGTGTATATAAGGTGCATTACGATGGCATTTATTTCAATAGAGATCAGTGAACGCAAGACGCATTGACCTGCTTTGCTGCCTGGCCTCTAACGTTTGATTCTTGTGATGGATGTCAGCGATGAAAACACGACCGTCGTCAGAGGGCACAATATTGGGCCCTTTCGTTTGCCAGCAGCTACTGACGATAGGTCGGAGAAAGCCTGTGGCTTAGATTATCACCAGCAAAGGCTGTTATCTCCCTTACGCTACCATCCATACTGGCGGTCGTTAAGCATGTGGAAGTCTCGTTACCAAAGTAGGTGCCTTTGGAAACAGCCAATAATATGCACGGATGCTGAGTATGCTAAACCGAAAGTTGGTGTCAACTCTGCTCTCCAGAGGGATGCTGCCGAAAACAACGTTCGTAAATTGTACCATTCTTCTGATGAAGAAAACCACATTACGGTTGATGGTGACAGTAAATCGGAAATTATTGTAATTTACCAGGACACTCTTAGCGCTGATTCGCTGAACATTGATACTGGTTATGAGGCTGACGATGATATCACTGATGACGAAGTCACAATGTGTAACGATGACCCTCTTGATTTTGCTTCACAGAACAGTGATACTAATGAGGAGGCTGAGAGTGGTGAATTCACAATGTTTCCTCTCTGCTCACGGAAGCTGAATGAAGAGAGGAGTGCAAACATCGTCCAAAAGATCGAGGACTTTCTCAGGTTGATGAGGGTCAATAATCAACTAAACATTTAATATCAAAATAAATGTTACTTTACTTATTGCTTGTTTGTATTACTCTCAAAATTATAAATCTTAGAAATTTTACTTTTTGTGAAAACTGTTAACAACATAAAACCCATAATTGAACATTATCTATAACAAGCAGGTAAGAATTGCCTTATAATAAAAATGTTTGTTAGTTACTACTTTGGGCGACCAATTTTACTAATGGCAATTAGTTAATTTAGACACCTAACCCACAATTTTTTTCTCTCTCTATTGGGAACAACATATCAATACAAAATGAAAAGCATAAGAAAATATAATATAATATCACAGGAAACACAAAAGATGAAGAAGTACACCAGTGCAATTAGACTGTTTATAAAAAAAGTTCAGTATTATGCAAAGTAAAACTGGACCATATCACACCAGCAGAACAACAGACGGTCATTGTTTATATCAATAAAAGACATCAAAACAATACAGGGAAATGCACAGGAATAAAACACACCACCCACACGGTGCCATGATGATATATTAGGCCCTATAACACTGGTACGTTACCACTACCACAAGTCTGAGATGGTATTGTACAGGCATCAAACATCGCCACAAAAACGCCAAAGCAACTAAAATAACAAAACGCATAACACACACACACACAACACAAACACCGTGTACCAAGACACAAAAATACATTACAGGTACTAAATACCATCCAAACAGTACACACCGCAACAGCAGCGACACACGAAAGATAAATATAACGCTCACAACATATCACAATATGAAATAAGTAACAACGAAGGAAAGAAGAACTCTCGCCAAAAATATAAAAATCATTGCAGGACTAAGAGAACCACAGAGAAAAAAAAAACCTACAGCAAACTCAAACACCTCACATACGCCCCTGTAAACTACCGATGAAACACCCTCGGAAAAGTCCGCCGCAACCACCACATAATATACAACAAAAAGCCGAAAACCTGACTCACATCGTTTCACCCTCCATCCTACTAACCTAAAAACAAAAACCATAATCCGAAATCAATACCCCCATACTGCATTTCGAATTTTCGTGTTCTCATGAGAAAACGACAACAGGAAGTCAGAACACCAAACTGATAGGCTGGTTTCAACATTAACATCAATTTTTTAAATTTGAACGGCCATTCGTAAAACCATTTTGTGAATTATTTTATGTCTTTAAAGATGAAGACGAATGGTATTTGCATTTATCGATTCGATTAACTTTCCAACAATTGATGGTAGGCCAATTGGCCGATAGTTTGACGCAAGTAATCTATCTCCTTTCTTAAAAATTGGTACCACATTAGCAACCTTCCATGACTCCAGTTTTTCTGCATTCTACCAAACTGATTTATTAAATTTGGTAGACAATGGCTTACAGCTCACAAAGCTTCTCTTTGCATTCTTTAAGCACCCAGGCAAACATTTCGTCAGTCCCTGATATTTGTTTGGTTTGAGTTTTTGTTTCAGAATATTTGATTATTAACATCATCCCTGATAACTGTTTAATTAGCCAATCTGTCCTTGTCCCCGCCCACATAGACTTGTTCGGCTGATGGCAGAGTGTTAAATTCCTCCTTAGTAAATACAGTGATAAAAAATTCATAAAAAATACTACTCATCTCTTCATCATTATCCATTATCTGATCTGTCACAGTTTTTAATTAACCTATCCTTTCCCTAACCTTTGTTCGATATAACTAAAAACCATTTCGGATTTGCCCTTGCTTGCCCTGGTAAACGATCTTTATAGTTTCATTATGCCCTCTTTATCTCATTTTTTTAACATTTCCATCCAGTTGTACGAATTCTTGTTCTAAACTGACTTACCCATTCTTAATCCTTTTGTACTATCATTTTATTCCAGCATAATTGAGGTTGATATCGGTAAGGTTTGTGATGTCATGTACATTGATTTTGCAAAGCTTTTGATACAGTGCCACAGGAAAACTGATTAAAAAGATTGAGGCTCGTGGTAATAGGGGTGCGATCTTAAGATGGATTAGGGCATGGCTTGGCCAAAGGAACCAGAGAGTTAGTATAAATGGGAATAATCAGAGTAGGATAGTGTTGTAAGTGGAGAGCCTCAAGGCTCTGTCCTGGGACCTCTGTTATTCATTTATATAAATAAAAATCTTCATCTTCAGATGAAGATGCCAAAATTGTCATCTTCAATCCAATGCCCCCAGAAATCACAAGAGACAAGCCCATGACATCAACCTAACAAAAGAAATGTTAAATAAAAATACTTGATTAATAGACAAAATGTAAGGTTTTGACGCTAGTTAATGATGGCAGAGATACAAGCTAGATGGTGTTGAGATTGCGAAGTAGGATTTCCAAAGAGATCTTGGAGTTATGATTAAAAAGAATTTAAAATCAACACTTCAATGCATGAATGTTCATGATAAGGAAAATAGGACACTAGGATTTTTTAATCGAAGCGTTAGTAACAAGACACCTGGAGATGTTCTGCAGCTCTGGTTAGGCCCCACTTAGATTATGCAGTTTAGTTTTGATCGTCATACTATAGAATAGATATAAATTCCCTATAACGTGTCCATTGTAAGATACCAAAGTTAATCCCCCAAAATAGAAGCATGTCATATGAGGAGAGATTGACAAAGCTTAAATTACTTTCACTAGAAAGGCAAAGAACTAGGGAATACATAATAGATGTGTACAAGGGAATGATTAGAGAAAACAAAGGGAATATTAAATGGGGTATTAAAATTATAAGCACAAGACCGAACACGAAACAATAAAAATTAGTTGTTAGATATAGGAAAGACCTGGGTAAATACTCGTTCGGTAACAGGGTATTTGATTTGCGGAGCCACATGCAGTGTAACATAATAGAAGTATAGATATACTTCTGGTTTGGTATTAGTACTGGCATTAGTATTGGTACTGCCATTATTATTAGTACTGGCATTAGTATTGGTACTGGTATTTATATTAGTACTGGTATTAGTATCAGTACTATCATTAGTATTAGTTCTGGTATTAGTATTGGTTCTGGTATTAGTATTGGTTCTGGTGATGGTATTCGTAATGGTGATAGTATTAGTACTGGTATTGATATTAGTTCTGGCAATAGTATTAGTTCATGCCTTAGTATTAGAACTGGAATTAGTACGAATACTATCTGGTGATGGTATTCGTACTGGTGATAATATTAGTACTGGTATTTGTATTAGTTCAGGGAATAGTTTTAGTTCAGGTATTATTATTAATACTGGTATTGGTATTAATACTGGTATTGGTATTAGTTCTGGTAATAGTATTAGTTCAGGTAATAGTATTAGTACTGGTATTAGTATTAGTACTGGTATTGCAAGTACTTGTTACTTAGTAACAAGAAACCGGGTGTTGTTCTTCAGCTATATCTTGCTCTGGTTATTTCCTATTTAGATTATGCAGTTCAGTTTTGGTCGCTGTACAATAGAATGGATAGAAATTCACTTGAACGTGTCCTGCGTAGGATGGCTTAGTTAATTCCCCAAATTAGAAATCTTATGTACTTATGTACGTTGGTTGGACATGTATACGAGTGGGATTTGCTGGCTATAGATAGGAGCTGCCTCGCATGGGCCAATAGGCCTTCTGCAGTTACGCAGTTACCTTTGTTCTTATGTTCTTAAGTAGGATCTTTTGATTGTAGACATATACATGAATGAGATTGGGTGATTATAAATATGAGCTGCCTCGTATTTGCCAATTGGCCTTCTGCAGTTACCTTCATTATGTTCTTACATTTTCTATAAAGGTAAAGATTTAGGGGTGACATGATTGAAGTGTTTTTGGTTACGTGAGGTGCTCTTGAGGTGTCAATGTGTATATAAGGTGCATTACGATGGCATTTATTTCAATAGAGATCAGTGAACGCAAGACGCATTGACCTGCTTTGCTGCCTGGCCTCTAACGTTTGATTCTTGTGATGGATGTCAGCGATGAAAACACGACCGTCGTCAGAGGGCACAATATTGGGCCCTTTCGTTTGCCAGCAGCTACTGACGATAGGTCGGAGAAAGCCTGTGGCTTAGATTATCACCAGCAAAGGCTGTTATCTCCCTTACGCTACCATCCATACTGGCGGTCGTTAAGCATGTGGAAGTCTCGTTACCAAAGTAGGTGCCTTTGGAAACAGCCAATAATATGCACGGATGCTGAGTATGCTAAACCGAAAGTTGGTGTCAACTCTGCTCTCCAGAGGGATGCTGCCGAAAACAACGTTCGTAAATTGTACCATTCTTCTGATGAAGAAAACCACATTACGGTTGATGGTGACAGTAAATCGGAAATTATTGTAATTTACCAGGACACTCTTAGCGCTGATTCGCTGAACATTGATACTGGTTATGAGGCTGACGATGATATCACTGATGACGAAGTCACAATGTGTAACGATGACCCTCTTGATTTTGCTTCACAGAACAGTGATACTAATGAGGAGGCTGAGAGTGGTGAATTCACAATGTTTCCTCTCTGCTCACGGAAGCTGAATGAAGAGAGGAGTGCAAACATCGTCCAAAAGATCGAGGACTTTCTCAGGTTGATGAGGGTCAATAATCAACTAAACATGTAATATCAAAATAAATGTTACTTTACTTATTGTTTGTTTGTATTACTCTCAAAATTATAAATCTTAGAAATTTTACTTTTTGTGAAAACTGTTAACAACACAAAACCCATAATTGAACATTATCTATAACAAGCAGGTAAGAATTGCCTTATAATAAAAATGTTTGTTAGTTACTACTTTGGGCGACCAATTTTACTAATGGCAATTAGTTAATTTAGACACCTAACCCACAATTTTTTTCTCTCTCTATTGGGAACAACATATCAATACAAAATGAAAAGCATAAGAAAATATAATATAATATCACAGGAAACACAAAAGATGAAGAAGTACACCAGTGCAATTAGACTGTTTATAAAAAAAGTTCAGTATTATGCAAAGTAAAACTGGACCATATCACACCAGCAGAACAACAGACGGTCATTGTTTATATCAATAAAAGACATCAAAACAATACAGGGAAATGCACAGGAATAAAACACACCACCCACACGGTGCCATGATGATATATTAGGCCCTATAACACTGGTACGTTACCACTACCACAAGTCTGAGATGGTATTGTACAGGCATCAAACATCGCCACAAAAACGCCAAAGCAACTAAAATAACAAAACGCATAACACACACACACACAACACAAACACCGTGTACCAAGACACAAAAATACATTACAGGTACTGAATACCATCCAAACAGTACACACCGCAACAGCAGCGACACACGAAAGATAAATATAACGCTCACAACATATCACAATATGAAATAAGTAACAACGAAGGAAAGAAGAACTCTCGCCAAAAATATAAAAATCATTGCAGGACTAAGAGAACCACAGAGAAAAAAAAAACCTACAGCAAACTCAAACACCTCACATACGCCCCTGTAAACTACCGATCAAACACCCTCGGAAAAGTCCGCCGCAACCACCACATAATATACAACAAAAAGCCGAAAACCTGACTCACATCGTTTCACCCTCCATCCTACTAACCTAAAAACAAAAACCATAATCCGAAATCAATACCCCCATACTGCATTTCGAATTTTCGTGTTCTCATGAGAAAACGACAACAGGAAGTCAGAACACCAAACTGATAGGCTGGTTTCAACATTAACATCAATTTTTTAAATTTGAACGGCCATTCGTAAAACCATTTTGTGAATTATTTTATGTCTTTAAAGATGAAGACGAATGGTATTTGCATTTATCGATTCGATTAACTTTCCAACAATTGATGGTAGGCCAATTGGCCGATAGTTTGACGCAAGTAATCTATCTCCTTTCTTAAAAATTGGTACCACATTAGCAACCTTCCATGACTCCAGTTTTTCTGCATTCTACCAAACTGATTTATTAAATTTGGTAGACAATGGCTTACAGCTCACAAAGCTTCTCTTTGCATTCTTTAAGCACCCAGGCAAACATTTCGTCAGTCCCTGATATTTGTTTGGTTTGAGTTTTTGTTTCAGAATATTTGATTATTAACATCATCCCTGATAACTGTTTAATTAGCCAATCTGTCCTTGTCCCCGCCCACATAGACTTGTTCGGCTGATGGCAGAGTGTTAAATTCCTCCTTAGTAAATACAGTGATAAAAAATTCATAAAAAATACTACTCATCTCTTCATCATTATCCATTATCTGATCTGTCACAGTTTTTAATTAACCTATCCTTTCCCTAACCTTTGTTCGATATAACTAAAAACCATTTCGGATTTGCCCTTGCTTGCCCTGGTAAACGATCTTTATAGTTTCATTATGCCCTCTTTATCTCATTTTTTTAACATTTCCATCCAGTTGTACGAATTCTTGTTCTAAACTGACTTACCCATTCTTAATCCTTTTGTACTATCATTTTATTCCAGCATAATTGAGGTTGATATCGGTAAGGTTTGTGATGTCATGTACATTGATTTTGCAAAGCTTTTGATACAGTGCCACAGGAAAACTGATTAAAAAGATTGAGGCTCATGGTAATAGGGGTGCGATCTTAAGATGGATTAGGGCATGGCTTGGCCAAAGGAACCAGAGAGTTAGTATAAATGGGAATAATCAGAGTAGGATAGTGTTGTAAGTGGAGAGCCTCAAGGCTCTGTCCTGGGACCTCTGTTATTCATTTATATAAATAAAAATCTTCATCTTCAGATGAAGATGCCAAAATTGTCATCTTCAATCCAATGCCCCCAGAAATCACAAGAGACAAGCCCATGACATCAACCTAACAAAAGAAATGTTAAATAAAAATACTTGATTAATAGACAAAATGTAAGGTTTTGACGCTAGTTAATGATGGCAGAGATACAAGCTAGATGGTGTTGAGATTGCGAAGTAGGATTTCCAAAGAGATCTTGGAGTTATGATTAAAAAGAATTTAAAATCAACACTTCAATGCATGAATGTTCATGATAAGGAAAATAGGACACTAGGATTTTTTAATCGAAGCGTTAGTAACAAGACACCTGGAGATGTTCTGCAGCTCTGGTTAGGCCCCACTTAGATTATGCAGTTTAGTTTTGATCGTCATACTATAGAATAGATATAAATTCCCTATAACGTGTCCATTGTAAGATACCAAAGTTAATCCCCCAAAATAGAAGCATGTCATATGAGGAGAGATTGACAAAGCTTAAATTACTTTCACTAGAAAGGCAAAGAACTAGGGAATACATAATAGATGTGTACAAGGGAATGATTAGAGAAAACAAAGGGAATATTAAATGGGGTATTAAAATTATAAGCACAAGACCGAACACGAAACAATAAAAATTAGTTGTTAGATATAGGAAAGACCTGGGTAAATACTCGTTCGGTAACAGGGTATTTGATTTGCGGAGCCACATGCAGTGTAACATAATAGAAGTATAGATATACTTCTGGTTTGGTATTAGTACTGGCATTAGTATTGGTACTGCCATTATTATTAGTACTGGCATTAGTATTGGTACTGGTATTTATATTAGTACTGGTATTAGTATCAGTACTATCATTAGTATTAGTTCTGGTATTAGTATTGGTTCTGGTATTAGTATTGGTTCTGGTGATGGTATTCGTAATGGTGATAGTATTAGTACTGGTATTGATATTAGTTCTGGCAATAGTATTAGTTCATGCCTTAGTATTAGAACTGGAATTAGTACGAATACTATCTGGTGATGGTATTCGTACTGGTGATAATATTAGTACTGGTATTTGTATTAGTTCAGGGAATAGTTTTAGTTCAGGTATTATTATTAATACTGGTATTGGTATTAATACTGGTATTGGTATTAGTTCTGGTAATAGTATTAGTTCAGGTAATAGTATTAGTACTGGTATTAGTATTAGTACTGGTATTGCAAGTACTTGTTACTTAGTAACAAGAAACCGGGTGTTGTTCTTCAGCTATATCTTGCTCTGGTTATTTCCTATTTAGATTATGCAGTTCAGTTTTGGTCGCTGTACAATAGAATGGATAGAAATTCACTTGAACGTGTCCTGCGTAGGATGGCTTAGTTAATTCCCCAAATTAGAAATCTTATGTACTTATGTACGTTGGTTGGACATGTATACGAGTGGGATTTGCTGGCTATAGATAGGAGCTGCCTCGCATGGGCCAATAGGCCTTCTGCAGTTACGCAGTTACCTTTGTTCTTATGTTCTTAAGTAGGATCTTTTGATTGTAGACATATACATGAATGAGATTGGGTGATTATAAATATGAGCTGCCTCGTATTGGCCAATTGGCCTTCTGCAGTTACCTTCATTATGTTCTTACATTTTCTATAAAGGTAAAGATTTAGGGGTGACATGATTGAAGTGTTTTTGGTTACGTGAGGTGCTCTTGAGGTGTCAATGTGTATATAAGGTGCATTACGATGGCATTTATTTCAATAGAGATCAGTGAACGCAAGACGCATTGACCTGCTTTGCTGCCTGGCCTCTAACGTTTGATTCTTGTGATGGATGTCAGCGATGAAAACACGACCGTCGTCAGAGGGCACAATATTGGGCCCTTTCGTTTGCCAGCAGCTACTGACGATAGGTCGGAGAAAGCCTGTGGCTTAGATTATCACCAGCAAAGGCTGTTATCTCCCTTACGCTACCATCCATACTGGCGGTCGTTAAGCATGTGGAAGTCTCGTTACCAAAGTAGGTGCCTTTGGAAACAGCCAATAATATGCACGGATGCTGAGTATGCTAAACCGAAAGTTGGTGTCAACTCTGCTCTCCAGAGGGATGCTGCCGAAAACAACGTTCGTAAATTGTACCATTCTTCTGATGAAGAAAACCACATTACGGTTGATGGTGACAGTAAATCGGAAATTATTGTAATTTACCAGGACACTCTTAGCGCTGATTCGCTGAACATTGATACTGGTTATGAGGCTGACGATGATATCACTGATGACGAAGTCACAATGTGTAACGATGACCCTCTTGATTTTGCTTCACAGAACAGTGATACTAATGAGGAGGCTGAGAGTGGTGAATTCACAATGTTTCCTCTCTGCTCACGGAAGCTGAATGAAGAGAGGAGTGCAAACATCGTCCAAAAGATCGAGGACTTTCTCAGGTTGATGAGGGTCAATAATCAACTAAACATGTAATATCAAAATAAATGTTACTTTACTTATTGTTTGTTTGTATTACTCTCAAAATTATAAATCTTAGAAATTTTACTTTTTGTGAAAACTGTTAACAACACAAAACCCATAATTGAACATTATCTATAACAAGCAGGTAAGAATTGCCTTATAATAAAAATGTTTGTTAGTTACTACTTTGGGCGACCAATTTTACTAATGGCAATTAGTTAATTTAGACACCTAACCCACAATTTTTTTCTCTCTCTATTGGGAACAACATATCAATACAAAATGAAAAGCATAAGAAAATATAATATAATATCACAGGAAACACAAAAGATGAAGAAGTACACCAGTGCAATTAGACTGTTTATAAAAAAAGTTCAGTATTATGCAAAGTAAAACTGGACCATATCACACCAGCAGAACAACAGACGGTCATTGTTTATATCAATAAAAGACATCAAAACAATACAGGGAAATGCACAGGAATAAAACACACCACCCACACGGTGCCATGATGATATATTAGGCCCTATAACACTGGTACGTTACCACTACCACAAGTCTGAGATGGTATTGTACAGGCATCAAACATCGCCACAAAAACGCCAAAGCAACTAAAATAACAAAACGCATAACACACACACACACAACACAAACACCGTGTACCAAGACACAAAAATACATTACAGGTACTGAATACCATCCAAACAGTACACACCGCAACAGCAGCGACACACGAAAGATAAATATAACGCTCACAACATATCACAATATGAAATAAGTAACAACGAAGGAAAGAAGAACTCTCGCCAAAAATATAAAAATCATTGCAGGACTAAGAGAACCACAGAGAAAAAAAAAACCTACAGCAAACTCAAACACCTCACATACGCCCCTGTAAACTACCGATCAAACACCCTCGGAAAAGTCCGCCGCAACCACCACATAATATACAACAAAAAGCCGAAAACCTGACTCACATCGTTTCACCCTCCATCCTACTAACCTAAAAACAAAAACCATAATCCGAAATCAATACCCCCATACTGCATTTCGAATTTTCGTGTTCTCATGAGAAAACGACAACAGGAAGTCAGAACACCAAACTGATAGGCTGGTTTCAACATTAACATCAATTTTTTAAATTTGAACGGCCATTCGTAAAACCATTTTGTGAATTATTTTATGTCTTTAAAGATGAAGACGAATGGTATTTGCATTTATCGATTCGATTAACTTTCCAACAATTGATGGTAGGCCAATTGGCCGATAGTTTGACGCAAGTAATCTATCTCCTTTCTTAAAAATTGGTACCACATTAGCAACCTTCCATGACTCCAGTTTTTCTGCATTCTACCAAACTGATTTATTAAATTTGGTAGACAATGGCTTACAGCTCACAAAGCTTCTCTTTGCATTCTTTAAGCACCCAGGCAAACATTTCGTCAGTCCCTGATATTTGTTTGGTTTGAGTTTTTGTTTCAGAATATTTGATTATTAACATCATCCCTGATAACTGTTTAATTAGCCAATCTGTCCTTGTCCCCGCCCACATAGACTTGTTCGGCTGATGGCAGAGTGTTAAATTCCTCCTTAGTAAATACAGTGATAAAAAATTCATAAAAAATACTACTCATCTCTTCATCATTATCCGTTATCTGATCTGTCACAGTTTTTAATTAACCTATCCTTTCCCTAACCTTTGTTCGATATAACTAAAAACCATTTCGGATTTGCCCTTGCTTGCCCTGGTAAACGATCTTTATAGTTTCATTATGCCCTCTTTATCTCATTTTTTTAACATTTCCATCCAGTTGTACGAATTCTTGTTCTAAACTGACTTACCCATTCTTAATCCTTTTGTACTATCATTTTATTCCAGCATAATTGAGGTTGATATCGGTAAGGTTTGTGATGTCATGTACATTGATTTTGCAAAGCTTTTGATACAGTGCCACAGGAAAACTGATTAAAAAGATTGAGGCTCATGGTAATAGGGGTGCGATCTTAAGATGGATTAGGGCATGGCTTGGCCAAAGGAACCAGAGAGTTAGTATAAATGGGAATAATCAGAGTAGGATAGTGTTGTAAGTGGAGAGCCTCAAGGCTCTGTCCTGGGACCTCTGTTATTCATTTATATAAATAAAAATCTTCATCTTCAGATGAAGATGCCAAAATTGTCATCTTCAATCCAATGCCCCCAGAAATCACAAGAGACAAGCCCATGACATCAACCTAACAAAAGAAATGTTAAATAAAAATACTTGATTAATAGACAAAATGTAAGGTTTTGACGCTAGTTAATGATGGCAGAGATACAAGCTAGATGGTGTTGAGATTGCGAAGTAGGATTCCCAAAGAGATCTTGGAGTTATGATTAAAAAGAATTTAAAATCAACACTTCAATGCATGAATGTTCATGATAAGGAAAATAGGACACTAGGATTTTTTAATCGAAGCGTTAGTAACAAGACACCTGGAGATGTTCTGCAGCTCTGGTTAGGCCCCACTTAGATTATGCAGTTTAGTTTTGATCGTCATACTATAGAATAGATATAAATTCCCTATAACGTGTCCATTGTAAGATACCAAAGTTAATCCCCCAAAATAGAAGCATGTCATATGAGGAGAGATTGACAAAGCTTAAATTACTTTCACTAGAAAGGCAAAGAACTAGGGAATACATAATAGATGTGTACAAGGGAATGATTAGAGAAAACAAAGGGAATATTAAATGGGGTATTAAAATTATAAGCACAAGACCGAACACGAAACAATAAAAATTAGTTGTTAGATATAGGAAAGACCTGGGTAAATACTCGTTCGGTAACAGGGTATTTGATTTGCGGAGCCACATGCAGTGTAACATAATAGAAGTATAGATATACTTCTGGTTTGGTATTAGTACTGGCATTAGTATTGGTACTGCCATTATTATTAGTACTGGCATTAGTATTGGTACTGGTATTTATATTAGTACTGGTATTAGTATCAGTACTATCATTAGTATTAGTTCTGGTATTAGTATTGGTTCTGGTATTAGTATTGGTTCTGGTGATGGTATTCGTAATGGTGATAGTATTAGTACTGGTATTGATATTAGTTCTGGCAATAGTATTAGTTCATGCCTTAGTATTAGAACTGGAATTAGTACGAATACTATCTGGTGATGGTATTCGTACTGGTGATAATATTAGTACTGGTATTTGTATTAGTTCAGGGAATAGTTTTAGTTCAGGTATTATTATTAACACTGGTATTGGTATTAATACTGGTATTGGTATTAGTTCTGGTAATAGTATTAGTTCAGGTAATAGTATTAGTACTGGTATTAGTATTAGTACTGGTATTGCAAGTACTTGTTACTTAGTAACAAGAAACCGGGTGTTGTTCTTCAGCTATATCTTGCTCTGGTTATTTCCTATTTAGATTATGCAGTTCAGTTTTGGTCGCTGTACAATAGAATGGATAGAAATTCACTTGAACGTGTCCTGCTTAGGATGGCTTAGTTAATTCCCCAAATTAGAAATCTTATGTACTTATGTACGTTGGTTGGACATGTATACGAGTGGGATTTGCTGGCTATAGATAGGAGCTGCCTCGCATGGGCCAATAGGCCTTCTGCAGTTACGCAGTTACCTTTGTTCTTATGTTCTTAAGTAGGATCTTTTGATTGTAGACATATACATGAATGAGATTGGGTGATTATAAATATGAGCTGCCTCGTATTGGCCAATTGGCCTTCTGCAGTTACCTTCATTATGTTCTTACATTTTCTATAAAGGTAAAGATTTAGGGGTGACATGATTGAAGTGTTTTTGGTTACGTGAGGTGCTCTTGAGGTGTCAATGTGTATATAAGGTGCATTACGATGGCATTTATTTCAATAGAGATCAGTGAACGCAAGACGCATTGACCTGCTTTGCTGCCTGGCCTCTAACGTTTGATTCTTGTGATGGATGTCAGCGATGAAAACACGACCGTCGTCAGAGGGCACAATATTGGGCCCTTTCGTTTGCCAGCAGCTACTGACGATAGGTCGGAGAAAGCCTGTGGCTTAGATTATCACCAGCAAAGGCTGTTATCTCCCTTACGCTACCATCCATACTGGCGGTCGTTAAGCATGTGGAAGTCTCGTTACCAAAGTAGGTGCCTTTGGAAACAGCCAATAATATGCACGGATGCTGAGTATGCTAAACCGAAAGTTGGTGTCAACTCTGCTCTCCAGAGGGATGCTGCCGAAAACAACGTTCGTAAATTGTACCATTCTTCTGATGAAGAAAACCACATTACGGTTGATGGTGACAGTAAATCGGAAATTATTGTAATTTACCAGGACACTCTTAGCGCTGATTCGCTGAACATTGATACTGGTTATGAGGCTGACGATGATATCACTGATGACGAAGTCACAATGTGTAACGATGACCCTCTTGATTTTGCTTCACAGAACAGTGATACTAATGAGGAGGCTGAGAGTGGTGAATTCACAATGTTTCCTCTCTGCTCACGGAAGCTGAATGAAGAGAGGAGTGCAAACATCGTCCAAAAGATCGAGGACTTTCTCAGGTTGATGAGGGTCAATAATCAACTAAACATGTAATATCAAAATAAATGTTACTTTACTTATTGTTTGTTTGTATTACTCTCAAAATTATAAATCTTAGAAATTTTACTTTTTGTGAAAACTGTTAACAACACAAAACCCATAATTGAACATTATCTATAACAAGCAGGTAAGAATTGCCTTATAATAAAAATGTTTGTTAGTTACTACTTTGGGCGACCAATTTTACTAATGGCAATTAGTTAATTTAGACACCTAACCCACAATTTTTTTCTCTCTCTATTGGGAACAACATATCAATACAAAATGAAAAGCATAAGAAAATATAATATAATATCACAGGAAACACAAAAGATGAAGAAGTACACCAGTGCAATTAGACTGTTTATAAAAAAAGTTCAGTATTATGCAAAGTAAAACTGGACCATATCACACCAGCAGAACAACAGACGGTCATTGTTTATATCAATAAAAGACATCAAAACAATACAGGGAAATGCACAGGAATAAAACACACCACCCACACGGTGCCATGATGATATATTAGGCCCTATAACACTGGTACGTTACCACTACCACAAGTCTGAGATGGTATTGTACAGGCATCAAACATCGCCACAAAAACGCCAAAGCAACTAAAATAACAAAACGCATAACACACACACACACAACACAAACACCGTGTACCAAGACACAAAAATACATTACAGGTACTGAATACCATCCAAACAGTACACACCGCAACAGCAGCGACACACGAAAGATAAATATAACGCTCACAACATATCACAATATGAAATAAGTAACAACGAAGGAAAGAAGAACTCTCGCCAAAAATATAAAAATCATTGCAGGACTAAGAGAACCACAGAGAAAAAAAAACCTACAGCAAACTCAAACACCTCACATACGCCCCTGTAAACTACCGATCAAACACCCTCGGAAAAGTCCGCCGCAACCACCACATAATATACAACAAAAAGCCGAAAACCTGACTCACATCGTTTCACCCTCCATCCTACTAACCTAAAAACAAAAACCATAATCCGAAATCAATACCCCCATACTGCATTTCGAATTTTCGTGTTCTCATGAGAAAACGACAACAGGAAGTCAGAACACCAAACTGATAGGCTGGTTTCAACATTAACATCAATTTTTTAAATTTGAACGGCCATTCGTAAAACCATTTTGTGAATTATTTTATGTCTTTAAAGATGAAGACGAATGGTATTTGCATTTATCGATTCGATTAACTTTCCAACAATTGATGGTAGGCCAATTGGCCGATAGTTTGACGCAAGTAATCTATCTCCTTTCTTAAAAATTGGTACCACATTAGCAACCTTCCATGACTCCAGTTTTTCTGCATTCTACCAAACTGATTTATTAAATTTGGTAGACAATGGCTTACAGCTCACAAAGCTTCTCTTTGCATTCTTTAAGCACCCAGGCAAACATTTCGTCAGTCCCTGATATTTGTTTGGTTTGAGTTTTTGTTTCAGAATATTTGATTATTAACATCATCCCTGATAACTGTTTAATTAGCCAATCTGTCCTTGTCCCCGCCCACATAGACTTGTTCGGCTGATGGCAGAGTGTTAAATTCCTCCTTAGTAAATACAGTGATAAAAAATTCATAAAAAATACTACTCATCTCTTCATCATTATCCGTTATCTGATCTGTCACAGTTTTTAATTAACCTATCCTTTCCCTAACCTTTGTTCGATATAACTAAAAACCATTTCGGATTTGCCCTTGCTTGCCCTGGTAAACGATCTTTATAGTTTCATTATGCCCTCTTTATCTCATTTTTTTAACATTTCCATCCAGTTGTACGAATTCTTGTTCTAAACTGACTTACCCATTCTTAATCCTTTTGTACTATCATTTTATTCCAGCATAATTGAGGTTGATATCGGTAAGGTTTGTGATGTCATGTACATTGATTTTGCAAAGCTTTTGATACAGTGCCACAGGAAAACTGATTAAAAAGATTGAGGCTCATGGTAATAGGGGTGCGATCTTAAGATGGATTAGGGCATGGCTTGGCCAAAGGAACCAGAGAGTTAGTATAAATGGGAATAATCAGAGTAGGATAGTGTTGTAAGTGGAGAGCCTCAAGGCTCTGTCCTGGGACCTCTGTTATTCATTTATATAAATAAAAATCTTCATCTTCAGATGAAGATGCCAAAATTGTCATCTTCAATCCAATGCCCCCAGAAATCACAAGAGACAAGCCCATGACATCAACCTAACAAAAGAAATGTTAAATAAAAATACTTGATTAATAGACAAAATGTAAGGTTTTGACGCTAGTTAATGATGGCAGAGATACAAGCTAGATGGTGTTGAGATTGCGAAGTAGGATTCCCAAAGAGATCTTGGAGTTATGATTAAAAAGAATTTAAAATCAACACTTCAATGCATGAATGTTCATGATAAGGAAAATAGGACACTAGGATTTTTTAATCGAAGCGTTAGTAACAAGACACCTGGAGATGTTCTGCAGCTCTGGTTAGGCCCCACTTAGATTATGCAGTTTAGTTTTGATCGTCATACTATAGAATAGATATAAATTCCCTATAACGTGTCCATTGTAAGATACCAAAGTTAATCCCCCAAAATAGAAGCATGTCATATGAGGAGAGATTGACAAAGCTTAAATTACTTTCACTAGAAAGGCAAAGAACTAGGGAATACATAATAGATGTGTACAAGGGAATGATTAGAGAAAACAAAGGGAATATTAAATGGGGTATTAAAATTATAAGCACAAGACCGAACACGAAACAATAAAAATTAGTTGTTAGATATAGGAAAGACCTGGGTAAATACTCGTTCGGTAACAGGGTATTTGATTTGCGGAGCCACATGCAGTGTAACATAATAGAAGTATAGATATACTTCTGGTTTGGTATTAGTACTGGCATTAGTATTGGTACTGCCATTATTATTAGTACTGGCATTAGTATTGGTACTGGTATTTATATTAGTACTGGTATTAGTATCAGTACTATCATTAGTATTAGTTCTGGTATTAGTATTGGTTCTGGTATTAGTATTGGTTCTGGTGATGGTATTCGTAATGGTGATAGTATTAGTACTGGTATTGATATTAGTTCTGGCAATAGTATTAGTTCATGCCTTAGTATTAGAACTGGAATTAGTACGAATACTATCTGGTGATGGTATTCGTACTGGTGATAATATTAGTACTGGTATTTGTATTAGTTCAGGGAATAGTTTTAGTTCAGGTATTATTATTAACACTGGTATTGGTATTAATACTGGTATTGGTATTAGTTCTGGTAATAGTATTAGTTCAGGTAATAGTATTAGTACTGGTATTAGTATTAGTACTGGTATTGCAAGTACTTGTTACTTAGTAACAAGAAACCGGGTGTTGTTCTTCAGCTATATCTTGCTCTGGTTATTTCCTATTTAGATTATGCAGTTCAGTTTTGGTCGCTGTACAATAGAATGGATAGAAATTCACTTGAACGTGTCCTGCGTAGGATGGCTTAGTTAATTCCCCAAATTAGAAATCTTATGTACTTATGTACGTTGGTTGGACATGTATACGAGTGGGATTTGCTGGCTATAGATAGGAGCTGCCTCGCATGGGCCAATAGGCCTTCTGCAGTTACGCAGTTACCTTTGTTCTTATGTTCTTAAGTAGGATCTTTTGATTGTAGACATATACATGAATGAGATTGGGTGATTATAAATATGAGCTGCCTCGTATTGGCCAATTGGCCTTCTGCAGTTACCTTCATTATGTTCTTACATTTTCTATAAAGGTAAAGATTTAGGGGTGACATGATTGAAGTGTTTTTGGTTACGTGAGGTGCTCTTGAGGTGTCAATGTGTATATAAGGTGCATTACGATGGCATTTATTTCAATAGAGATCAGTGAACGCAAGACGCATTGACCTGCTTTGCTGCCTGGCCTCTAACGTTTGATTCTTGTGATGGATGTCAGCGATGAAAACACGACCGTCGTCAGAGGGCACAATATTGGGCCCTTTCGTTTGCCAGCAGCTACTGACGATAGGTCGGAGAAAGCCTGTGGCTTAGATTATCACCAGCAAAGGCTGTTATCTCCCTTACGCTACCATCCATACTGGCGGTCGTTAAGCATGTGGAAGTCTCGTTACCAAAGTAGGTGCCTTTGGAAACAGCCAATAATATGCACGGATGCTGAGTATGCTAAACCGAAAGTTGGTGTCAACTCTGCTCTCCAGAGGGATGCTGCCGAAAACAACGTTCGTAAATTGTACCATTCTTCTGATGAAGAAAACCACATTACGGTTGATGGTGACAGTAAATCGGAAATTATTGTAATTTACCAGGACACTCTTAGCGCTGATTCGCTGAACATTGATACTGGTTATGAGGCTGACGATGATATCACTGATGACGAAGTCACAATGTGTAACGATGACCCTCTTGATTTTGCTTCACAGAACAGTGATACTAATGAGGAGGCTGAGAGTGGTGAATTCACAATGTTTCCTCTCTGCTCACGGAAGCTGAATGAAGAGAGGAGTGCAAACATCGTCCAAAAGATCGAGGACTTTCTCAGGTTGATGAGGGTCAATAATCAACTAAACATGTAATATCAAAATAAATGTTACTTTACTTATTGTTTGTTTGTATTACTCTCAAAATTATAAATCTTAGAAATTTTACTTTTTGTGAAAACTGTTAACAACACAAAACCCATAATTGAACATTATCTATAACAAGCAGGTAAGAATTGCCTTATAATAAAAATGTTTGTTAGTTACTACTTTGGGCGACCAATTTTACTAATGGCAATTAGTTAATTTAGACACCTAACCCACAATTTTTTTCTCTCTCTATTGGGAACAACATATCAATACAAAATGAAAAGCATAAGAAAATATAATATAATATCACAGGAAACACAAAAGATGAAGAAGTACACCAGTGCAATTAGACTGTTTATAAAAAAAGTTCAGTATTATGCAAAGTAAAACTGGACCATATCACACCAGCAGAACAACAGACGGTCATTGTTTATATCAATAAAAGACATCAAAACAATACAGGGAAATGCACAGGAATAAAACACACCACCCACACGGTGCCATGATGATATATTAGGCCCTATAACACTGGTACGTTACCACTACCACAAGTCTGAGATGGTATTGTACAGGCATCAAACATCGCCACAAAAACGCCAAAGCAACTAAAATAACAAAACGCATAACACACACACACAACACAAACACCGTGTACCAAGACACAAAAATACATTACAGGTACTGAATACCATCCAAACAGTACACACCGCAACAGCAGCGACACACGAAAGATAAATATAACGCTCACAACATATCACAATATGAAATAAGTAACAACGAAGGAAAGAAGAACTCTCGCCAAAAATATAAAAATCATTGCAGGACTAAGAGAACCACAGAGAAAAAAAAACCTACAGCAAACTCAAACACCTCACATACGCCCCTGTAAACTACCGATCAAACACCCTCGGAAAAGTCCGCCGCAACCACCACATAATATACAACAAAAAGCCGAAAACCTGACTCACATCGTTTCACCCTCCATCCTACTAACCTAAAAACAAAAACCATAATCCGAAATCAATACCCCCATACTGCATTTCGAATTTTCGTGTTCTCATGAGAAAACGACAACAGGAAGTCAGAACACCAAACTGATAGGCTGGTTTCAACATTAACATCAATTTTTTAAATTTGAACGGCCATTCGTAAAACCATTTTGTGAATTATTTTATGTCTTTAAAGATGAAGACGAATGGTATTTGCATTTATCGATTCGATTAACTTTCCAACAATTGATGGTAGGCCAATTGGCCGATAGTTTGACGCAAGTAATCTATCTCCTTTCTTAAAAATTGGTACCACATTAGCAACCTTCCATGACTCCAGTTTTTCTGCATTCTACCAAACTGATTTATTAAATTTGGTAGACAATGGCTTACAGCTCACAAAGCTTCTCTTTGCATTCTTTAAGCACCCAGGCAAACATTTCGTCAGTCCCTGATATTTGTTTGGTTTGAGTTTTTGTTTCAGAATATTTGATTATTAACATCATCCCTGATAACTGTTTAATTAGCCAATCTGTCCTTGTCCCCGCCCACATAGACTTGTTCGGCTGATGGCAGAGTGTTAAATTCCTCCTTAGTAAATACAGTGATAAAAAATTCATAAAAAATACTACTCATCTCTTCATCATTATCCAGTTATCTGATCTGTCACAGTTTTTAATTAACCTATCCTTTCCCTAACCTTTGTTCGATATAACTAAAAACCATTTCGGATTTGCCCTTGCTTGCCCTGGTAAACGATCTTTATAGTTTCATTATGCCCTCTTTATCTCATTTTTTTAACATTTCCATCCAGTTGTACGAATTCTTGTTCTAAACTGACTTACCCATTCTTAATCCTTTTGTACTATCATTTTATTCCAGCATAATTGAGGTTGATATCGGTAAGGTTTGTGATGTCATGTACATTGATTTTGCAAAGCTTTTGATACAGTGCCACAGGAAAACTGATTAAAAAGATTGAGGCTCATGGTAATAGGGGTGCGATCTTAAGATGGATTAGGGCATGGCTTGGCCAAAGGAACCAGAGAGTTAGTATAAATGGGAATAATCAGAGTAGGATAGTGTTGTAAGTGGAGAGCCTCAAGGCTCTGTCCTGGGACCTCTGTTATTCATTTATATAAATAAAAATCTTCATCTTCAGATGAAGATGCCAAAATTGTCATCTTCAATCCAATGCCCCCAGAAATCACAAGAGACAAGCCCATGACATCAACCTAACAAAAGAAATGTTAAATAAAAATACTTGATTAATAGACAAAATGTAAGGTTTTGACGCTAGTTAATGATGGCAGAGATACAAGCTAGATGGTGTTGAGATTGCGAAGTAGGATTCCCAAAGAGATCTTGGAGTTATGATTAAAAAGAATTTAAAATCAACACTTCAATGCATGAATGTTCATGATAAGGAAAATAGGACACTAGGATTTTTTAATCGAAGCGTTAGTAACAAGACACCTGGAGATGTTCTGCAGCTCTGGTTAGGCCCCACTTAGATTATGCAGTTTAGTTTTGATCGTCATACTATAGAATAGATATAAATTCCCTATAACGTGTCCATTGTAAGATACCAAAGTTAATCCCCCAAAATAGAAGCATGTCATATGAGGAGAGATTGACAAAGCTTAAATTACTTTCACTAGAAAGGCAAAGAACTAGGGAATACATAATAGATGTGTACAAGGGAATGATTAGAGAAAACAAAGGGAATATTAAATGGGGTATTAAAATTATAAGCACAAGACCGAACACGAAACAATAAAAATTAGTTGTTAGATATAGGAAAGACCTGGGTAAATACTCGTTCGGTAACAGGGTATTTGATTTGCGGAGCCACATGCAGTGTAACATAATAGAAGTATAGATATACTTCTGGTTTGGTATTAGTACTGGCATTAGTATTGGTACTGCCATTATTATTAGTACTGGCATTAGTATTGGTACTGGTATTTATATTAGTACTGGTATTAGTATCAGTACTATCATTAGTATTAGTTCTGGTATTAGTATTGGTTCTGGTATTAGTATTGGTTCTGGTGATGGTATTCGTAATGGTGATAGTATTAGTACTGGTATTGATATTAGTTCTGGCAATAGTATTAGTTCATGCCTTAGTATTAGAACTGGAATTAGTACGAATACTATCTGGTGATGGTATTCGTACTGGTGATAATATTAGTACTGGTATTTGTATTAGTTCAGGGAATAGTTTTAGTTCAGGTATTATTATTAACACTGGTATTGGTATTAATACTGGTATTGGTATTAGTTCTGGTAATAGTATTAGTTCAGGTAATAGTATTAGTACTGGTATTAGTATTAGTACTGGTATTGCAAGTACTTGTTACTTAGTAACAAGAAACCGGGTGTTGTTCTTCAGCTATATCTTGCTCTGGTTATTTCCTATTTAGATTATGCAGTTCAGTTTTGGTCGCTGTACAATAGAATGGATAGAAATTCACTTGAACGTGTCCTGCGTAGGATGGCTTAGTTAATTCCCCAAATTAGAAATCTTATGTACTTATGTACGTTGGTTGGACATGTATACGAGTGGGATTTGCTGGCTATAGATAGGAGCTGCCTCGCATGGGCCAATAGGCCTTCTGCAGTTACGCAGTTACCTTTGTTCTTATGTTCTTAAGTAGGATCTTTTGATTGTAGACATATACATGAATGAGATTGGGTGATTATAAATATGAGCTGCCTCGTATTGGCCAATTGGCCTTCTGCAGTTACCTTCATTATGTTCTTACATTTTCTATAAAGGTAAAGATTTAGGGGTGACATGATTGAAGTGTTTTTGGTTACGTGAGGTGCTCTTGAGGTGTCAATGTGTATATAAGGTGCATTACGATGGCATTTATTTCAATAGAGATCAGTGAACGCAAGACGCATTGACCTGCTTTGCTGCCTGGCCTCTAACGTTTGATTCTTGTGATGGATGTCAGCGATGAAAACACGACCGTCGTCAGAGGGCACAATATTGGGCCCTTTCGTTTGCCAGCAGCTACTGACGATAGGTCGGAGAAAGCCTGTGGCTTAGATTATCACCAGCAAAGGCTGTTATCTCCCTTACGCTACCATCCATACTGGCGGTCGTTAAGCATGTGGAAGTCTCGTTACCAAAGTAGGTGCCTTTGGAAACAGCCAATAATATGCACGGATGCTGAGTATGCTAAACCGAAAGTTGGTGTCAACTCTGCTCTCCAGAGGGATGCTGCCGAAAACAACGTTCGTAAATTGTACCATTCTTCTGATGAAGAAAACCACATTACGGTTGATGGTGACAGTAAATCGGAAATTATTGTAATTTACCAGGACACTCTTAGCGCTGATTCGCTGAACATTGATACTGGTTATGAGGCTGACGATGATATCACTGATGACGAAGTCACAATGTGTAACGATGACCCTCTTGATTTTGCTTCACAGAACAGTGATACTAATGAGGAGGCTGAGAGTGGTGAATTCACAATGTTTCCTCTCTGCTCACGGAAGCTGAATGAAGAGAGGAGTGCAAACATCGTCCAAAAGATCGAGGACTTTCTCAGGTTGATGAGGGTCAATAATCAACTAAACATGTAATATCAAAATAAATGTTACTTTACTTATTGTTTGTTTGTATTACTCTCAAAATTATAAATCTTAGAAATTTTACTTTTTGTGAAAACTGTTAACAACACAAAACCCATAATTGAACATTATCTATAACAAGCAGGTAAGAATTGCCTTATAATAAAAATGTTTGTTAGTTACTACTTTGGGCGACCAATTTTACTAATGGCAATTAGTTAATTTAGACACCTAACCCACAATTTTTTTCTCTCTCTATTGGGAACAACATATCAATACAAAATGAAAAGCATAAGAAAATATAATATAATATCACAGGAAACACAAAAGATGAAGAAGTACACCAGTGCAATTAGACTGTTTATAAAAAAAGTTCAGTATTATGCAAAGTAAAACTGGACCATATCACACCAGCAGAACAACAGACGGTCATTGTTTATATCAATAAAAGACATCAAAACAATACAGGGAAATGCACAGGAATAAAACACACCACCCACACGGTGCCATGATGATATATTAGGCCCTATAACACTGGTACGTTACCACTACCACAAGTCTGAGATGGTATTGTACAGGCATCAAACATCGCCACAAAAACGCCAAAGCAACTAAAATAACAAAACGCATAACACACACACACACAACACAAACACCGTGTACCAAGACACAAAAATACATTACAGGTACTGAATACCATCCAAACAGTACACACCGCAACAGCAGCGACACACGAAAGATAAATATAACGCTCACAACATATCACAATATGAAATAAGTAACAACGAAGGAAAGAAGAACTCTCGCCAAAAATATAAAAATCATTGCAGGACTAAGAGAACCACAGAGAAAAAAAAAACCTACAGCAAACTCAAACACCTCACATACGCCCCTGTAAACTACCGATCAAACACCCTCGGAAAAGTCCGCCGCAACCACCACATAATATACAACAAAAAGCCGAAAACCTGACTCACATCGTTTCACCCTCCATCCTACTAACCTAAAAACAAAAACCATAATCCGAAATCAATACCCCCATACTGCATTTCGAATTTTCGTGTTCTCATGAGAAAACGACAACAGGAAGTCAGAACACCAAACTGATAGGCTGGTTTCAACATTAACATCAATTTTTTAAATTTGAACGGCCATTCGTAAAACCATTTTGTGAATTATTTTATGTCTTTAAAGATGAAGACGAATGGTATTTGCATTTATCGATTCGATTAACTTTCCAACAATTGATGGTAGGCCAATTGGCCGATAGTTTGACGCAAGTAATCTA
>NW_027190265.1:42500-46518 GCF_040958095.1 Procambarus clarkii | reverse complement strand
CTGTCCCATTTCCCTATCATACCTGGTTTTAAAATTATGAATAGTATTTGCTTCCACAACCTGTTCCTGAAGTGCATTCCATTTCCCCACTACTCTCACGCTAAAAGAAAACTTCCTAACATCTCTGTGACTCATCTGAGTTTCAAGCTTCCATCCATGTCCTCTCGTTCTGTTACTATTCCGTGTGAACATTTCGTCTATGTCCACTCTGTCAATTCCTCTGAGTATCTTATACATTCCTATCATGTCCCCCCTCTCCCTTCTTCTTTCTAGTGTCGTAAGGCACAGTTCCCTCAGGCGCTCTTCATACCCCATCCCTCGTAGCTCTGGGACGAGTCTCGTTGCAAACCTCTGCACCTTTTCCAGTTTCATTATATGCTTCTTCAGATGGGGACTCCATGATGAGGCGGCATACTCTAAGACTGGCCTTACGTAGGCAGTGTAAAGCGCCCTAAATGCCTCCTTACTTGTGTGTGTGTGTGTGTGTGTGTGTGTGTGTGTGTGTGTGTGTGTGTGTGTGTGTGTGTGTGTGTGTGTGTGTGTGTGTGTGTGTACTCACCTAGTTGTGTCTGCAGGATCGAGCATTGACTCCTGGATCCCGCCTTTCCAGCATCGGTTGTTTACAGCAATGACTCCTGTCCCATTTCCCAATCATACCTGGTTTTAAAATTATGAATAGTATTTGCTTCCACAACCTGTTCCTGAAGTGCATTCCATTTCCCCACTACTCTCACGCTAAAAGAAAACTTCCTAACATCTCTGTGACTCATCTGAGTTTCAAGCTTCCATCCATGTCCTCTCGTTCTGTTACTATTCCGTGTGAACATTTCGTCTATGTCCACTTTGTCAATTCCCCTGAGTATTTTATATGTCCCTATCATATCTCCTCTCTCCCTTCTTTTCTCTAGTGTCGTAAGGTTCAGTTCCTTCAGCCGCTCTTCATATCCCATCCCTCGTAGCTCTGGGACAAGCCTCGTCGCAAACCTCTGAACCTTCTCCAGTTTCTTTATGTGTTTCTTCAGGTGGGGGCTCCATGATGGCGCGGCATACTCTAAGACGGGTCTCACGTAGGCAGTGTAAAGCGCCCTAAAAGCTTCCTCATTTAGGTTTCTGAATGAAGTTCTAATTTTCGCCAGTGTAGAGTACGCTGCTGTCGTTATCCTATTTATATGTGCCTCAGGAGTTAGATTAGGTGTCACATCCACTCCCAGGTCTCTTTCTCGAATCGTTACAGGTAGGCTGTTCCCCTTCATTGTGTACTGTCCCTTTGGTCTCCTGTCACCTGATCCCATTTCCATAACTTTACATTTACTGGTGTTAAACTCCAGTAGCCATTTCCCTGACCATCTCTGCAGCCTGTTTAAGTCCTCTTGGAGGATTGTGTGTGTGTGTGTGTGTGTGTGTGTGTACTCACCTAATTGTACTCACCTAATTGTGCTTGCGGGGGTTGAGCTCTGGCTCTTTGGTCCCGCCTCTCAACCGTCAATCAACTGGTGTACAGATTCCTGAGCCTATTGGGCTCTATCATATCTACATTTGAAACTGTGTATGGAGTCAGCCTCCACCACATCACTTCCTAATGCATTCCATTTGCTAACTACTCTGACACTGAAAAAGTTCTTTCTAACGTCTCTGTGGCTCATTTGGGTACTCAGCTTCCACCTGTGTCCCCTTGTTCGCGTCCCACCAGTGTTGAAAAGTTCATCCTTGTTTACCCGGTCGATTCCCCTGAGGATTTTGTAGGTTGTGATCATGTCCCCCCTTACTCTTCTGTCTTCCAGTGTCGTGAGGTGCATTTCCCGCAGCCTTTCCTTATAACTCATGCCTCTTAGTTCTGGGACTAGTCTAGTAGCATACCTTTGGACTTTTTCCAGCTTCGTCTTGTGCTTGACAAGGTACGGGCTCCATGCTGGGGCCGCATACTCCAGGATTGGTCTTACATATGTGGTGTACAAGATTCTGAATGATTCCTTACACAGGTTCCTGAACGCCGTTCTGATGTTAGCCAGCCTCGCATATGCCGCAGACGTTATTCTCTTTATGTGGGCTTCAGGAGACAGGTTTGGTGTGATATCAACTCCTAGATCTTTCTCTCTGTCTGTTTCATTAAGTACTTCATCTCCTATTCTGTATCCTGTGCCTGGCCTCCTGTTTCCACTGCCTAGTTTCATTACTTTGCATTTACTCGGGTTGAACTTCAACAGCCATTTGTTGGACCATTCACTCAGTCTATCCAGGTCATCTTGTAGCCTCCTACTATCATCCTCTGTTTCAATCCTCCTCATAATTTTTGCATCGTCGGCAAACATTGAGAGGAACGAATCTATACCCTCTGGGAGATCATTTACATATACCAGAAACAGTATAGGTCCAAGGACTGACCCCTGCGGGACTCCACTTGTGACGTCTCGCCAATCTGAGACCTCACCCCTCACACAGACTCGTTGTCTCCTGTTGCTTAGGTATTCCTCTATCCACCGGAGTACCTTCCCTCTCACTCCAGCCTGCATCTCCAACTTTCGCACTAGCCTCTTGTGTGGCACTGTATCAAAGGCTTTCTGACAATCCAAAAATATGCAGTCTGCCCACCCTTCTCTTTCTTGCCTTATTTTTGTTGCCTGGTCGTAGAATTCAAGTAACCCTGTGAGGCAGGACCTGCCATCCCTGAACCCATGTTGATGCTGTGTGTTACAAAGTTCCTTCGCTCCAGATGCTCCACTAGTTTTTTTCGCACAATCTTCTCCATCAGCTTGCATGGTATGCAGGTTAGGGACACTGGCCTGTAGTTCAGTGCCTCCTGTCTATCCCCTTTCTTGTATATCGGGACTACGTTAGCTGCTTTCCAAATATCTGGCAGTTCCCCTGTTGCCAGTGATTTGTTATACACTATGGAGAGTGGTAGGCTCAGTTCTCTTGCTCCTTCCTTTAGAACCCAAGGGGAGATTCCATCTGGGCCTATAGCCTTCGTCACGTCCAACTCTAGTAAACACTTCCTTACTTCCCCACTGGTAATCTCAAACTCTTCCAGTGGTTCCTGGTTAGCTATTCCCACACTTACCTCTGGAATTTCTCCTTGTTCCAAGGTGAAGACCTCCTGCAATTTCTTATTCAATTCCTCACACACTTCCTTGTCATTTGTAGTGAATCCTTCCGCCCCTATCCTTAATCTCATAACCTGTTCCTTTACTGTTGTTTTTCTCCTAATGTGGCTATGCAACAATTTAGGCTGAGTCTTTGCCTTGCTTGCCATGTCATTTTCGTATTGTCTTTCTGCCTCTCTTCTCATCCTGACATATTCATTCCTGGCATTCTGGTATCTTTCTCTGCTCTCCAGTGTCCTGTTATTCCTATAGTTTCTCCATGCCCTTTTACTTTGCTGCTTAGCTAGCCTACATCTTTGATTAAACCATGGGTTTCTCATCTTCATTTCTCTGTTTTCCTTTTGGACTGGGACAAACTTGTTTGCTGCGTCCTTGCACTTCTGCGTGATGTAATCCATCATATCTTGGGCCGTCTTTCCCCTGAGCTCTGTTTCCCATGCTATATCTGTTAGGAATTTTCTTATCCCCTCATAGTTTCCCTTTCGGTATGCTAACCTTTTGGTTTCGGTATCCCTCCTAGAGTTCAATAACCCTTCTTCAATCAAGTACTCAAACACCAGTACACTGTGGTCGCTCATTCCTACTGGGTCATCAAAACCGATTTCTCTTATGTCGGAGTCGTTCAGAGTGAAGACTAGGTCGAGTCTCGCTGGTTCGTCATTGCCTCTCATCCTTGTGGGTTCTCCGACATGCTGCGTTAAAAAGTTGCTTGTCACCACCTCCAATAGTTTGGCTCTCCACGTATCCTCGCCTCCATGCGGTTCCTTGTTCTCCCAGTCAATCTTTCCGTGATTGAAGTCGCCCATGATGAGCAGGTGGGATCTATTTCTACAGGCAGCAGAGGCTGCCCTCTCAATTATAGTGTTAACTGCCTTGTTGTTGTTTTCATACTCTTGACTGGGTCTCCTGTCATTTGG
>NW_027190265.1:35000-37500 GCF_040958095.1 Procambarus clarkii | reverse complement strand
TGTGTACTCACCTAATTGTACTCACCTAATTGTGCTTGCGGGGGTTGAGCTCTGGCTCTTTGGTCCCGCCTCTCAACCGTCAATCAACTGGTGTACAGATTCCTGAGCCTATTGGGCTCTATCATATCTACATTTGAAACTGTGAATGGAGTCAGCCTCCACCACATCACTTCCTAATGCATTCCATTTGCTAACTACTCTGACACTGAAAAAGTTCTTTCTAACGTCTCTGTGGCTCATTTGGGTACTCAGCTTCCACCTGTGTCCCCTTGTTCGCGTCCCACCAGTGTTGAAAAGTTCGTCCTTGTTTACCCGGTCGATTCCCCTGAGGATTTTGTAGGTTGTGATCATGTCCCCCCTTACTCTTCTGTCTTCCAGTGTCGTGAGGTGCATTTCCCGCAGCCTTTCCTCATAACTCATGCCTCTTAGTTCTGGGACTAGTCTAGTAGCATACCTTTGGACTTTTTCCAGCTTCGTCTTGTGCTTGACAAGGTACGGGCTCCATGCTGGGGCCGCATACTCCAGGATTGGTCTTACATATGTGGTGTACAAGATTCTGAATGATTCCTTACACAGGTTCCTGAACGCCGTTCTGATGTTAGCCAGCCTCGCATATGCCGCAGACGTTATTCTCTTTATGTGGGCTTCAGGAGACAGGTTTGGTGTGATATCAACTCCTAGATCTTTCTCTCTGTCTGTTTCATTAAGTACTTCATCTCCTATTCTGTATCCTGTGCCTGGCCTCCTGTTTCCACTTCCTAGTTTCATTACTTTGCATTTACTCGGGTTGAACTTCAACAGCCATTTGTTGGACCATTCACTCAGTCTATCCAGGTCATGTGTGTGTGTGTGTGTGTGTGTGTGTGTGTGTGTGTGTGTGTGTGTGTGTGTGCGTGTGTGTGTGTGTGTGTGTGTACTCACCTAGTTGTACTCACCTAGTTGTGTCTGCAGGATCGAGCATTGACTCTTGGATCCCGCCTTTCGAGCATCGGTTGTTTACAGCAATGACTCCTGTCCCATTTCCCTATCATACCTGGTTTTAAAATTATGAATAGTATTTGCTTCCACAACCTGTTCCTGAAGTGCATTCCATTTCCCCATTACTCTCACGCTAAAAGAAAACTTCCTAACATCTCTGTGACTCATCTGAGTTTCAAGCTTCCATCCATGTCCTCTCGTTCTGTTAAAATTCCGTGTGAACATTTCGTCTATGTCCACTCTGTCAATTCCTCTGAGTATCTTATACGTTCCTATCATGTCCCCCCTCTCCCTTCTTCTTTCTAGTGTCGTAAGGCACAGCTCCCTCAGGCGCTCTTCATACCCCATCCCTCGTAGCTCTGGGACGAGTCTCGTTGCATACCTCTGAACCTTTTCCAGTTTCATTATATGCTTCTTCAGATGGGGACTCCATGATGAGGCGGCATACTCTAAGACTGGCCTTACGTAGGCAGTGTAAAGCGCCCTAAATGCCTCCTTACTTGTGTGTGTGTGTGTGTGTGTGTGGGTGTGTGTGTGTGTGTGTGTGTGTGTGTGTGTGTGTGTGTGTGTGTGTGTGTGTGTGTGTGTGTGTGTGTGTGTGTGTGTGTGTGTGTGTACTCACCTAGTTGTACTCACCTAGTTGTGTCTGCAGGATCGAGCATTGACTCTTGGATCCCGCCTTTTGAGCATCGGTTGTTTACAGCAATGACTCCTGTCCCATTTCCCTATCATACCTAGTTTTAAAATTATGAATAGTATTTGCTTCCACAACCTGTTCCTGAAGTGCATTCCATTTCCCCACTACTCTCACGCTAAAAGAAAACTTCCTAACATCTCTGTGACTCATCTGAGTTTCAAGCTTCCATCCATGTCCTCTCGTTCTGTTACTATTCCGTGTGAACATTTCGTCTATGTCCTCTCTGTCAATTCCTCTGAGTATCTTATACGTTCCTATCATGTCCCCCCTCTCCCTTCTTCTTTCTAGTGTCGTAAGGCACAGTTCCCTCAGGCGCTCTTCATACCCCATCCCTCGTAGCTCTGGGACGAGTCTCGTTGCAAACCTCTGAACCTTTTCCAGTTTCATTATATGCTTCTTCAGATGGGGACTCCATGATGAGGCGGCATACTCTAAGACTGGCCTTACGTAGGCAGTGTAAAGCGCCCTAAATGCCTCCTTACTTGTGTGTGTGTGTGTGTGTGTGTGTGTGTGTGTGTGTGTGTGTGTGTGTGTGTGTACTCACCTAGTTGTACTCACCTAGTTGTGTCTGCAGGATCGAGCATTGACTCTTGGATCCCGCCTTTTGAGCATCGGTTGTTTACAGCAATGACTCCTGTCCCATTTCCCTATCATACCTGGTTTTACAATTATGAATAGTATTTGCTTCCACAACCTGTTCCTGAAGTGCATTCCATTTCCCCACTACTCTCACGCTAAAAGAAAACTTCCTAACATCTCTGTGGCTCATCTGAGTTTCAAGCTTCCATCCATGTCCTCTCGTTCTGTTACTGTTCCGTGTGAACA
>NW_027190265.1:25000-30000 GCF_040958095.1 Procambarus clarkii | reverse complement strand
CGGTTGTTTACAGCAATGACTCCTGTCCCATTTCCCTATCATACCTGGTTTTAAAATTATGAATAGTATTTGCTTCCACAACCTGTTCCTGAAGTGCATTCCATTTCCCCACTACTCTCACGCTAAAAGAAAACTTCCTAACATCTCTGTGTCTCATCTGAGTTTCAAGCTTCCATCCATGTCCTCTCGTTCTGTTACTATTCCGTGTGAACATTTCGTCTATGTCCACTCTGTCAATTCCACTGAGTATCTTATACGTTCCTATCATGTCCCCCCTCTCCCTTCTTCTTTCTAGTGTCGTAAGGCACAGTTCCCTCAGGCGCTCTTCATACCCCATCCCTCGTAGCTCTGGGACGAGTCTCGTTGCATACCTCTGAACCTTTTCCAGTTTCATTATATGCTTCTTCAGATGGGGACTCCATGATGAGGCGGCATACTCTAAGACTGGCCTTACGTAGGCAGTGTAAAGCGCCCTAAATGCCTCCTTACTTGTGTGTGTGTGTGTGTGTGTGGGTGTGTGTGTGTGTGTGTGTGTGTGTGTGTGTGTGTGTGTGTGTGTGTGTGTGTGTGTGTGTGTGTGTGTGTGTGTGTGTGTGTGTGTGTGTGTGTGTGTGTGTGTGTGTGTGTGTGTGTACTCACCTAGTTGTACTCACCTAGTTGTGTCTGCAGGATCGAGCTTTTACTCTTGGATCCCGCCTTTCGAGCATCGGTTGTTTACAGCAATGACTCCTGTCCCATTTCCTTATCATACCTGGTTTTAAAATTATGAATAGTATTTGCTTCCACAACCTGTTCCTGAAGTGCATTCCATTTCCCCACTACTCTCACGCTAAAAGAAAACTTCCTAACATCTCTGTGACTCATCTGAGTTTCAAGCTTCCATCCATGTCCTCTCGTTCTGTTACTATTCCGTGTGAACATTTCGTCTATGTCCACTCTGTCAATTCCTCTGAGTATCTTATACGTTCCTATCATGTCCACCCTCTCCCTTCTTCTTTCTAGTGTCGTAAGGCACAGTTCCCTCAGGCGCTCTTCATACCCCATCCCTCGTAGCTCTGGGACGAGACTCGTTGCAAACCTCTGAACCTTTTCCAGTTTCATTATATGCTTCTTCAGATGGGGACTCCATGATGAGGCGGCATACTCTAAGACTGGCCTTACGTAGGCAGTGTAAAGCGCCCTAAATGCCTCCTTACTTGTGTGTGTGTGTGTGTGTGTGTGTGTGTGTGTGTGTGTGTGTGTGTGTGTGCGTGTGTGTGTGTGTGTGTGTGTGTACTCACCTAGTTGTACTCACCTAGTTGTGTCTGCAGGATCGAGCATTGACTCTTGGATCCCGCCTTTCGAGCATCGGTTGTTTACAGCAATGACTCCTGTCCCATTTCCCTATCATACCTGGTTTTAAAATTATGAACAGTATTTGCTTCCACAACCTGTTCCTGAAGTGCATTCCATTTCCCCACTACTCTCACGCTAAAAGAAAACTTCCTAACATCTCTGTGACTCATCTGAGTTTCAAGCTTCCATCCATGTCCTCTCGTTCTGTTACTATTCCGTGTGAACATTTCGTCTATGTCCACTCTGTCAATTCCTCTGAGTATCTTATACGTTCCTATCATGTCCACCCTCTCCCTTCTTCTTTCTAGTGTCGTAAGGCACAGTTCCCTCAGGCGCTCTTCATACCCCATCCCTCGTAGCTCTGGGACGAGTCTCGTTGCAAACCTCTGAACCTTTTCCAGTTTCATTATATGCTTCTTCAGATGGGGACTCCATGATGAGGCGGCATACTCTAAGACTGGCCTTACGTAGGCAGTGTAAAGCGCCCTAAATGCCTCCTTACTTGTGTGTGTGTGTGTGTGTGTGTGTGTGTGTGTGTGTGTGTGTGTGTGTGTGTGTGTGTGTGTGTGTGTGTGTGTGTGTGTGTGTACTCACCTAGTTGTACTCACCTAGTTGTGTCTGCAGGATCGAGCATTGACTCTTGGATCCCGCCTTTTGAGCATCGGTTGTTTACAGCAATGACTCCTGTCCCATTTCCCTATCATACCTGGTTTTAAAATTATGAATAGTATTTGCTTCCACAACCTGTTCCTGAAGTGCATTCCATTTCCCCACTACTCTCACGCTAAAAGAAAACTTCCTAACATCTCTGTGACTCATCTGAGTTTCAAGCTTCCATCCATGTCCTCTCGTTCTGTTACTATTCCGTGTGAACATTTCGTCTATGTCCATCTCTGTCAATTCCTCTGAGTATCTTATACGTTCCTATCATGTCCCCCCTCTCCCTTCTTCTTTCTAGTGTCGTAAGGCACAGTTCCCTCAGGCGCTCTTCATACCCCATCCCTCGTAGCTCTGGGACGAGTCTCGTTGCAAACCTCTGAACCTTTTCCAGTTTCATTATATGCTTCTTCAGATGGGGACTCCATGATGAGGCGGCATACTCTAAGACTGGCCTTACTGTAGGCAGTGTAAAGCGCCCTAAATGCCTCCTTACTTGTGTGTGTGTGTGTGTGTGTGTGTGTGTGTGTGTGTGTGTGTGTGTGTGTGTGTGTGTGTGTGTGTGTGTGTGTGTACTCACCTAGTTGTACTCACCTAGTTGTGATCTGCAGGATCGAGCATTGACTCTTGGATCCCGCCTTTCGAGCATCGGTTGTTTACAGCAATGACTCCTGTCCCATTTCCCTATCATACCTGGTTTTAAAATTATGAATAGTATTTGCTTCCACAACCTGTTCCTGAAGTGCATTCCATTTCCCCACTACTCTCACGCTAAAAGAAAACTTCCTAACATCTCTGTGACTCCTCTGAGTTTCAAGCTTCCATCCATGTCCTCTCGTTCTGTTACTATTCCGTGTGAACATTTCGTCTATGTCCACTCTGTCAATTCCTCTGAGTATCTTATACGTTCCTATCATGTCCACCCTCTCCCTTCTTCTTTCTAGTGTCGTAAGGCACCGTTCCCTCAGGCGCTCTTCATACCTCATCCCTCGTAGCTCTGGGACGAGTCTCGTTGCAAACCTCTGAACCTTTTCCAGTTTCATTATATGCTTCTTCAGATGGGGACTCCATGATGAGGCGGCATACTCTAAGACTGGCCTTACGTAGGCAGTGTAAAGCGCCCTAAATGCCTCCTTACGTGTGTGTGTGTGTGTGTGTGTGTGTGTGTGTGTGTGTGTACTCACCTAGTTGTACTCACCTAGTTGTGTCTGCAGGATCGAGCATTGACTCTTGGATCCCGCCTTTCGAGCATCGGTTGTTTACAGCAATGACTCCTGTCCCATTTCCCTATCATACCTGGTTTTAAAATTATGAATAGTATTTGCTTCCACAACCTGTTCCTGAAGTGCATTCCATTTCCCCACTACTCTCACGCTAAAAGAAAACTTCCTAACATCTCTGTGTCTCATCTGAGTTTCAAGCTTCCATCCATGTCCTCTCGTTCTGTTACTATTCCGTGTGAACATTTCGTCTATGTCCACTCTGTCAATTCCACTGAGTATCTTATACGTTCCTATCATGTCCCCCCTCTCCCTTCTTCTTTCTAGTGTCGTAAGGCACAGTTCCCTCAGGCGCTCTTCATACCCCATCCCTCGTAGCTCTGGGACGAGTCTCGTTGCATACCTCTGAACCTTTTCCAGTTTCATTATATGCTTCTTCAGATGGGGACTCCATGATGAGGCGGCATACTCTAAGACTGGCCTTACGTAGGCAGTGTAAAGCGCCCTAAATGCCTCCTTACTTGTGTGTGTGTGTGTGTGTGTGTGGGTGTGTGTGTGTGTGTGTGTGTGTGTGTGTGTGTGTGTGTGTGTGTGTGTGTGTGTGTGTGTGTGTGTGTGTGTGTGTGTGTGTGTGTGTGTGTGTGTGTGTGTGTGTGTGTGTGTGTGTGTGTGTACTCACCTAGTTGTACTCACCTAGTTGTGTCTGCAGGATCGAGCATTTACTCTTGGATCCCGCCTTTCGAGCATCGGTTGTTTACAGCAATGACTCCTGTCCCATTTCCTTATCATACCTGGTTTTAAAATTATGAATAGTATTTGCTTCCACAACCTGTTCCTGAAGTGCATTCCATTTCCCCACTACTCTCACGCTAAAAGAAAACTTCCTAACATCTCTGTGACTCATCTGAGTTTCAAGCTTCCATCCATGTCCTCTCGTTCTGTTACTATTCCGTGTGAACATTTCGTCTATGTCCACTCTGTCAATTCCTCTGAGTATCTTATACGTTCCTATCATGTCCACCCTCTCCCTTCTTCTTTCTAGTGTCGTAAGGCACAGTTCCCTCAGGCGCTCTTCATACCCCATCCCTCGTAGCTCTGGGACGAGTCTCGTTGCAAACCTCTGAACCTTTTCCAGTTTCATTATATGCTTCTTCAGATGGGGACTCCATGATGAGGCGGCATACTCTAAGACTGGCCTTACGTAGGCAGTGTAAAGCGCCCTAAATGCCTCCTTACGTGTGTGTGTGTGTGTGTGTGTGTGTGTGTGTGTGTGTGTGTGTGTGTGTGTGTGTGTGTGTGTGTGTACTCACCTAGTTGTACTCACCTAGTTGTGTCTGCAGGATCGAGCATTGACTCTTGGATCCCGCCTTTCGAGCATCGGTTGTTTACAGCAATGACTCCTGTCCCATTTCCCTATCATACCTGGTTTTAAAATTATGAATAGTATTTGCTTCCACAACCTGTTCCTGAAGTGCATTCCATTTCCCCACTACTCTCACGCTAAAAGAAAACTTCCTAACATCTCTGTGTCTCATCTGAGTTTCAAGCTTCCATCCATGTCCTCTCGTTCTGTTACTATTCCGTGTGAACATTTCGTCTATGTCCACTCTGTCAATTCCACTGAGTATCTTATACGTTCCTATCATGTCCCCCCTCTCCCTTCTTCTTTCTAGTGTCGTAAGGCACAGTTCCCTCAGGCGCTCTTCATACCCCATCCCTCGTAGCTCTGGGACGAGTCTCGTTGCATACCTCTGAACCTTTTCCAGTTTCATTATATGCTTCTTCAAA
>NW_027190265.1:20000-22500 GCF_040958095.1 Procambarus clarkii | reverse complement strand
TCATGTCCCCCCTCTCCCTTCTTCTTTCTAGTGTCGTAAGGCACAGTTCCCTCAGGCGCTCTTCATACCCCATCCCTCGTAGCTCTGGGACGAGTCTCGTTGCAAACCTCTGAACCTTTTCCAGTTTCATTATATGCTTCTTCAGATGGGGACTCCATGATGAGGCGGCATACTCTAAGACTGGCCTTACGTAGGCAGTGTAAAGCGCCCTAAATGCCTCCTTACTTGTGTGTGTGTGTGTGTGTGTGTGTGTGTGTGTGTGTGTGTGTGTGTGTGTGTGTGTGTGTGTGTGTGTGTGTGTGTGTGTGTGTGTGTGTGTGTGTGTGTGTGTGTGTGTGTGTGTGTGTGTGTGTGTGTGTGTACTCACCTAGTTGTACTCACCAAGTTGTGTCTGCTGGATCGAGCATTGACTCTTGGATCCCGCCTTTCGAGCATCGGTTGTTTACAGCAATGACTCCTGTCCCATTTCCCTATCATACCTGGTTTTAAAATTATGAATAGTATTTGCTTCCACAACCTGTTCCTGAAGTGCATTCCATTTCCCCACTACTCTCACGCTAAAAGAAAACTTCCTAACATCTCTGTGACTCATCTGAGTTTCAAGCTTCCATCCATGTCCTCTCGTTCTGTTACTATTCCGTGTGAACATTTCGTCTATGTCCACTCTGTCAATTCCTCTGAGTATCTTATACGTTCCTATCATGTCCCCCCTCTCCCTTCTTCTTTCTAGTGTCGTAAGGCACAGTTCACTCAGGCGCTCTTCATACCCCATCCCTCGTAGCTCTGGGACGAGTCTCGTTGCATACCTCTGAACCTTTTCCAGTTTCATTATATGCTTCTTCAGATGGGGACTCCATGATGAGGCGGCATACTCTAAGACTGGCCTTACGTAGGCAGTGTAAAGGCGCCCTAAATGCCTCCTTACTTGTGTGTGTGTGTGTGTGTGTGTGTGTGTGTGTGTGTGTGTGTGTGTGTGTGTGTGTGTGTGTGTGTGTGTGTGTGTGTGTGTGTGTGTGTGTGTGTGTGTGTGTGTGTGTGTGTGTGTGTGTACTCACCTAGTTGTACTTACCTAGTTGTGTCTGCAGGATCGAGCATTGACTCTTGGATCCCGCCTTTCGAGCATCGGTTGTTTACAGCAATGACTCCTGTCCCATTTCCCTATCATACCTGGTTTTAAAATTATGAATAGTATTTGCTTCCACAACCTGTTCCTGAAGTGCATTCCATTTCCCCACTACTCTCACGCTAAAAGAAAACTTCCTAACATCTCTGTGACTCATCTGAGTTTCAAGCTTCCATCCATGTCCTCTCGTTCTGTTACTATTCCGTTTGAACATTTCGTCTATGTCCACTCTGTCAATTCCTCTGAGTATCTTATACGTTCCTATCATGTCCACCCTCTCCCTTCTTCTTTCTAGTGTCGTAAGGCACAGTTCCCTCAGGCGCTCTTCATACCCCATCCCTCGTAGCTCTGGGACGAGTCTCGTTGCAAACCTCTGAACCTTTTCCAGTTTCATTATATGCTTCTTCAGATGGGGACTCCATGATGAGGCGGCATACTCTAAGACTGGCCTTACGTAGGCAGTGTAAATCGCCCTAAATGCCTCCTAACTTGTGTGTGTGTGTGTGTGTGTGTGTGTGTGTGTGTGTGTGTGTGTGTGTGTGTGTGTGTGTGTGTGTGTGTGTGTACTCACCTAGTTGTACTCACCTAGTTGTGTCTGCAGGATCGAGCATTGACTCTTGGATCCCGCCTTTCGAGCATCAGTTGTTTACAGCAATGACTCCTGTCCCATTTCATTATCATACCTGGTTTTAAAATTATGAATAGTATTTGCTTCCACAACCTGTTCCTGAAGTGCATCCCATTTCCCCACTACTCTCACGCTAAAAGAAAACTTCCTAACATCTCTGTGACTCATCTGAGTTTCAAGCTTCCATCCATGTCCTCTCGTTCTGTTACTATTCCGTGTGAACATTTCGTCTATGTCCACTCTGTCAATTCCTCTGAGTATCTTATACGTTCCTATCATGTCTCCCGTCTCCCTTCTTCTTTCTAGTGTCGTAAGGCACAGTTCCCTCAGGCGCTCTTCATACCCCATCCCTCGTAGCTCTGGGACGAGTCTCGTTGCAAACCTCTGAACCTTTTCCAGTTTCATTATATGCTTCTTCAGATGGGGACTCCATGATGAGGCGGCATACTCTAAGACTGGCCTTACGTAGGCAGTGTAAAGCGCCCTAAATGCCTCCTTACTTGTGTGTGTGTGTGTGTGTGTGTGTGTGTGTGTGTGTGTGTGTGTGTGTGTGTGTGTGTGTGTGTGTGTGTGTGTGTTTGTGTGTGTGTGTGTGTGTGTGTGTGTACTCACCTAGTTGTACTCACCTAGTTGTGTCTGCAGGATCGAGCATTGACTCTTGGATCCCGCCTTTCGAGCATCGGTTGTTTACAGCAATGACTCCTGTCCCATTTCCCTATCATACCTGGTTTTAAAATTATGAATAGTAT
>NW_027190264.1:20000-46543 GCF_040958095.1 Procambarus clarkii | reverse complement strand
GTGCTGGCTAGGGTTCGAGTCTCCTGGTGGGAAAGTGTTATAAAGTTGTATACTTCACTCTCGTGTTTAGGAGAGTTGTGCCTTAAGCATAGACACTGTGTCTTCCCATATTAACAGGAACTTGATGAAATAAACGTATAAATGACCCCTCACTTGCTCTAGTGCTCTTGGGAGGTGGTGATCTTTGGTGTATTTAAATACTCCGAAATTACCATCTCTTTTAAGGGTCTGAGCAGGTGGTGGAGCGGGTTAAGGCGTACCTGTAATGCCAGTTGCTGGAAGGCTTCTGTGCTGGCTAGGGTTCGAGTCTCCTGGTGGGAAAGTGTTCTAAAGTTGTATACTTCACTCTCGTGTTTAGGAGAGTTGTGCCTTAAGCATAGACACTGTGTCTTCCCATATTAACAGGGACTTGATGAAATAAACGTATAAATGATCCCTCACTTGCTCTAGTGCTCTTGGGAGTTGGTGATCTTTGGTGTATTTAAATACTCCGAAATTACCATATCTTTTAAGGGTCTGAGCAGGTGGTGGAGCGGGTTAAGGCGTACCTGTTATGCCTGTTGCTGGAAGGCTTCTGTGCTGGCTAGGGTTCGAGTCTCCTGGTGGGAAAGTGTTCTAAAGTTGTATACTTCACTCTCGTGTTTAGGAGAGTTGTGCCTTAAGCATAGACACTGTGTCTTCCCATATTAACAGGGACTTGATGAAATAAATGTATAAATGACCCCTCACTTGCTCTAGTGCTCTTGGGAGTTGGTGATCTTTGGTGTATTTAAATACTCCGAAATTACCATCTCTTTTAAGGGTCTGAGCAGGTGGTGGAGCGGGTTAAGGCATACCTGTTATGCCAGTTGCTGGAAGGCTTCTGTGCTGGCTAGGGTTCGAGACTCCTGGTGGGAAAGTGTTCTAAAGTTGTATACTTCACTCTCGTGTTTAGGAGAGTTGTGCCTTAAGCATAGACACTGTGTCTTCCCATATTAACAGGGACTTGATGAAATAAACGTATAAATGACCCCTCACTTGCTCGAGTGCTCTTGTGAGGTGGTGATCTTTGGTGTATTTAAATACTCTGAAATTACCATCTCTTTTAAGGGTCTGAGCAGGTGGTGGAGCGGGTTAAGGCGTACCTGTTATGCCAGTTGCTGGAAGGCTTCTGTGCTGGCTAGGGTTCGAGTCTCCTGGTGGGAAAGTGTTCTAAAGTTGTATACTTCACTCTCGTGTTTAGGAGAGTTGTGCCTTAAGCATAGACACTGTGTCTTCCCATATTAACAGGGACTAGATGAAATAAACGTATAAATGACCCCTCACTTGCTCTAGTGCTCTTGGGAGGTGGTGATCTTTGGTGTATTTAAATACTCCGAAATTACCATCTCTTTTAAGGGTCTGAGCAGGTGGTGGAGCGGGTTAAGGCGTACCTGTTATGCCAGTTGCTGGAAGGCTTCTGTGCTGGCTAGGGTTCAAGTCTCCTGGTGGGAAAGTGTTCTAAAGTTGTATACTTCACTCTCGTGTTTAGGAGAGTTGTGCCTTAAGCATAGACACTGTGTCTTCCCATATTAACAGGGACTTGATGAAATAAACGTATAAATGACCCCTCACTTGCTCTAGTGCTCTTGGGAGGTGGTGATCTTTGGTGTATTTAAATACTCCGAAATTACCATCTCTTTTAAGGGTCTGAGCAGGTGGTGGAGCGGGTTAAGGCGTGCCTGTTATGCCAGTTGCTGGAAGGCTTCTGTGCTGGCTAGGGTTCGAGTCTCCTGGTGGGAAAGTGTTCTAAAGTTGTATACTTCACTCTCGTGTTTAGGAGAGTTGTGCCTTAAGCATAGACACTGTGTCTTCCCATATTAACAGGGACTTGATGAAATAAACGTATAAATGACCCCTCACTTGCTCTAGTGCTCTTGGGAGGTGGTGATCTTTGGTGTATTTAAATACTCCGAAATTACCATCTCTTTTAAGGGTCTGAGCAGGTGGTGGAGCGGGTTAAGGCGTACCTGTTATGCCAGTTGCTGGAAGGCTTCTGTGCTGGCTAGGGTTCGAGTCTCCTGGTGGGAAAGTGTTCTAAAGTTGTATACTTCACTCTCATGTTTAGGAGAGTTGTGCCTGAAGCATAGACACTGTGTCTTCCCATATTAACAGGGACTTGATGAAATAAACGTATAAATGACCCCTCACTTGCTCTAGTGCTCTTGGGAGGTGGTGATCTTTGGTGTATTTAAATACTCCGAAATTACCATCTCTTTTAAGGGTCTGAGCAGGTGGTGGAGCGGGTTAAGGCGTACCTGTTATGCCAGTTGCTGGAAGGCTTCTGTGCTGGCTAGGGTTCGAGTCTCCTGGTGGGAAAGTGTTCTAAAGTTGTATACTTCACTCTCGTGTTTAGGAGAGTTGTGCCTTAAGCATAGACACTGTGTCTTCCCATATTAACAGGGACTTGATGAAATATACGTATAAATGACCCCTCACTTGCTCTAGTGCTCTTGGGAGGTGGTGATCTTTGGTGTATTTAAATACTCCGAAATTACCATCTCTTTTAAGGGTCTGAGCAGGTGGTGGAGCGGGTTAAGGCGTACCTGTTATGCCAGTTGCTGGAAGGCTTCTGTGCTGGCTAGGGTTCGAGTCTCCTGGTGGGAAAGTGTTCTAAAGTTGTATACTTCACTCTCGTGTTTAGGAGAGTTGTGCCTTAAGCATAGGCACTGTGTCTTCCCATATTACCAGGGACTTGATGAAATAAATGTATAAATGACCCCTCACTTGCTCTAGTGCTCTTGGGAGGTGGTGATCTTTGGTGTATTTAAATACTCCAAAATTACCATCTCTTTTAAGGGACTGAGCAGGTGGTGGAGCGGGTTAAGGCGTACCTGTTATGCCAGTTGCTGGAAGGCTTCTGTGCTGGCTAGGGTTCGAGTCTCCTGGTGGGAAAGTGTTCTAAAGTTGTATACTTCACTCTCGTGTTTAGGAGAGTTGTGCCTTAAGCATAGACACTGTGTCTTCCCATATTAACAGGGACTTGATGAAATAAACGTATAAATGACCCCTCACTTGCTCTAGTGCTCTTGGGAGTTGGTGATCTTTGGTATATTTAAATACTCCGAAATTACCATCTCTTTTAAGGGTCTGAGCAGGTGGTGGAGCGGGTTAAGGCATACCTGTTATGCCAGTTGCTGGAAGGCTTCTGTGCTGGCTAGGGTTCGAGTCTCCTGGTGGGAAAGTGTTCTAAAGTTGTATACTTCACTCTCGTGTTTAGGAGAGTTGTGCCTTAAGCATAGACACTGTGTCTTCCCATATTAACAGGGACTTGATGAAATAAACGTATAAATGACCCCTCACTTGCTCTAGTGCTCTTGGGAGGTGGTGATCTTTGGTGTATTTAAATACTCCGAAATTACCATCTCTTTTAAGGGTCTGAGCAGGTGGTGGAGCGGGTTAAGGCGTACCTGTTATGCCAGTTGCTGGAAGGCTTCTGTGCTGGCTAGGGTTCGAGTCTCCTGGTGGGAAAGTGTTCTAAAGTTGTATACTTCACTCTCGTGTTTAGGAGAGTTGTGCCTTAAGCATAGACACTGTGTCTTCCCATATTACCAGGGATTTGATGAAATAAACGTATAAATGACCCCTCACTTGCTCTAGTGCTCTTGGGAGGTGGTGATCTTTGGTGTATTTAAATACTCCGAAATTACCATCTCTTTTAAGGGTCTGAGCAGGTGGTGGAGCGGGTTAAGGCGTACCTGTTATGCCAGTTGCTGGAAGGCTTCTGTGCTGGCTAGGGTTCGAGTCTCCTGGTGGGAAAGTGTTCTAAAGTTGTATACTTCACTCTCGTGTTTAGGAGAGTTGTGCCTTAAGCATAGACACTGTGTCTTCCCATATTACCAGGGACTTGATGAAATAAACGTATAAATGACCCCTCACTTGCTCTAGTGCTCTTGGGAGGTGGTGATCTTTGGTGTATTTAAATACTCCGAAATTACCATCTCTTTTAAGGGACTGAGCAGGTGGTGGAGCGGGTTAAGGCGTACCTGTTATGCCAGTTGCTGGAAGGCTTCTGTGCTGGCTAGGGTTCGAGTCTCCTGGTGGGAAAGTGTTCTAAAGTTGTATACTTCACTCTCGTGTTTAGGAGAGTTGTGCCTTAAGCATAGACACTGTGTCTTCCCATATTAACAGGGACTTGATGAAATAAACGTATAAATGACCCCTCACTTGCTCTAGTGCTCTTGGGAGTTGGTGATCTTTGGTGTATTTAAATACTCTGAAATTACCATCTCTTTTAAGGGTCTGAGCAGGTGGTGGAGCGGGTTAAGGCGTACCTGTTATGCCAGTTGCTGGAAGGCTTCTGTGCTGGCAAGGGTTCGAGTCTCCTGGTGGGAAAGTGTTCTAAAGTTGTATACTTCACTCTCGTGTTTAGGAGAGTTGTGCCTTAAGCATAGACACTGTGTCTTCCCATATTAACAGGGACTAGATGAAATAAACGTATAAATGATCCCTCACTTGCTCTAGTGCTCTTGGGAGGTGGTGATCTTTGGTGTATTTAAATACTCCGAAATTACCATCTCTTTTAAGGGTCTGAGCAGGTGGTGGAGCGGGTTAAGGCGTACCTGTTATGCCAGTTGCTGGAAGGCTTCTGTGCTGGCTAGGGTTCAAGTCTCCTGGTGGGAAAGTGTTCTAAAGTTGTATACTTCACTCTCGTGTTTAGGAGAGTTGTGCCTTAAGCATAGACACTGTGTCTTCCCATATTAACAGGGACTTGATGAAATAAACGTATAAATGACCCCTCACTTGCTCTAGTGCTCTTGGGAGGTGGTGATCTTTGGTGTATTTAAATACTCCGAAATTACCATCTCTTTTAAGCGTCTGAGCAGGTGGTGGAGCGGGTTAAGGCGTGCCTGTTATGCCAGTTGCTGGAAGGCTTCTGTGCTGGCTAGGGTTCGAGTCTCCTGGTGGGAAAGTGTTCTAAAGTTGTATACTTCACTCTCGTGTTTAGGAGAGTTGTGCCTTAAGCATAGACACTGTGTCTTCCCATATTAACAGGGACTTGATGAAATAAACGTATAAATGACCCCTCACTTGCTCTAGTGCTCTTGGAAGGTGGTGATCTTTGGTGTATTTAAATACTCCGAAATTACCATCTCTTTTAAGGGTCTGAGCAGGTGGTGGAGCGGGTTAAGGCGTACCTGTTATGCCAGTTGCTGGAAGGCTTCTGTGCTGGCTAGGGTTCGAGTCTCCTGGTGGGAAAGTGTTATAAAGTTGTATACTTCACTCTCGTGTTTAGGAGAGTTGTGCCTTAAGCATAGACACTGTGTCTTCCCATATTAACAGGAACTTGATGAAATAAACGTATAAATGACCCCTCACTTGCTCTAGTGCTCTTGGGAGGTGGTGATCTTTGGTGTATTTAAATACTCCGAAATTACCATCTCTTTTAAGGGTCTGAGCAGGTGGTGGAGCGGGTTAAGGCGTACCTGTAATGCCAGTTGCTGGAAGGCTTCTGTGCTGGCTAGGGTTCGAGTCTCCTGGTGGGAAAGTGTTCTAAAGTTGTATACTTCACTCTCGTGTTTAGGAGAGTTGTGCCTTAAGCATAGACACTGTGTCTTCCCATATTAACAGGGACTTGATGAAATAAACGTATAAATGACCCCTCACTTGCTCTAGTGCTCTTGGGAGTTGGTGATCTTTGGTGTATTTAAATACTCCGAAATTACCATATCTTTTAAGGGTCTGAGCAGGTGGTGGAGCGGGTTAAGGCGTACCTGTTATGCCTGTTGCTGGAAGGCTTCTGTGCTGGCTAGGGTTCGAGTCTCCTGGTGGGAAAGTGTTCTAAAGTTGTATACTTCACTCTCGTGTTTAGGAGAGTTGTGCCTTAAGCATAGACACTGTGTCTTCCCATATTAACAGGGACTTGATGAAATAAATGTATAAATGACCCCTCACTTGCTCTAGTGCTCTTGGGAGTTGGTGATCTTTGGTGTATTTAAATACTCCGAAATTACCATCTCTTTTAAGGGTCTGAGCAGGTGGTGGAGCGGGTTAAGGCATACCTGTTATGCCAGTTGCTGGAAGGCTTCTGTGCTGGCTAGGGTTCGAGACTCCTGGTGGGAAAGTGTTCTAAAGTTGTATACTTCACTCTCGTGTTTAGGAGAGTTGTGCCTTAAGCATAGACACTGTGTCTTCCCATATTAACAGGGACTTGATGAAATAAACGTATAAATGACCCCTCACTTGCTCGAGTGCTCTTGTGAGGTGGTGATCTTTGGTGTATTTAAATACTCTGAAATTACCATCTCTTTTAAGGGTCTGAGCAGGTGGTGGAGCGGGTTAAGGCGTACCTGTTATGCCAGTTGCTGGAAGGCTTCTGTGCTGGCTAGGGTTCGAGTCTCCTGGTGGGAAAGTGTTCTAAAGTTGTATACTTCACTCTCGTGTTTAGGAGAGTTGTGCCTTAAGCATAGACACTGTGTCTTCCCATATTAACAGGGACTAGATGAAATAAACGTATAAATGACCCCTCACTTGCTCTAGTGCTCTTGGGAGGTGGTGATCTTTGGTGTATTTAAATACTCCGAAATTACCATCTCTTTTAAGGGTCTGAGCAGGTGGTGGAGCGGGTTAAGGCGTACCTGTTATGCCAGTTGCTGGAAGGCTTCTGTGCTGGCTAGGGTTCAAGTCTCCTGGTGGGAAAGTGTTCTAAAGTTGTATACTTCACTCTCGTGTTTAGGAGAGTTGTGCCTTAAGCATAGACACTGTGTCTTCCCATATTAACAGGGACTTGATGAAATAAACGTATAAATGACCCCTCACTTGCTCTAGTGCTCTTGGGAGGTGGTGATCTTTGGTGTATTTAAATACTCCGAAATTACCATCTCTTTTAAGGGTCTGAGCAGGTGGTGGAGCGGGTTAAGGCGTGCCTGTTATGCCAGTTGCTGGAAGGCTTCTGTGCTGGCTAGGGTTCGAGTCTCCTGGTGGGAAAGTGTTCTAAAGTTGTATACTTCACTCTCGTGTTTAGGAGAGTTGTGCCTTAAGCATAGACACTGTGTCTTCCCATATTAACAGGGACTTGATGAAATAAACGTATAAATGACCCCTCACTTGCTCTAGTGCTCTTGGGAGGTGGTGATCTTTGGTGTATTTAAATACTCCGAAATTACCATCTCTTTTAAGGGTCTGAGCAGGTGGTGGAGCGGGTTAAGGCGTACCTGTTATGCCAGTTGCTGGAAGGCTTCTGTGCTGGCTAGGGTTCGAGTCTCCTGGTGGGAAAGTGTTCTAAAGTTGTATACTTCACTCTCATGTTTAGGAGAGTTGTGCCTGAAGCATAGACACTGTGTCTTCCCATATTAACAGGGACTTGATGAAATAAACGTATAAATGACCCCTCACTTGCTCTAGTGCTCTTGGGAGGTGGTGATCTTTGGTGTATTTAAATACTCCGAAATTACCATCTCTTTTAAGGGTCTGAGCAGGTGGTGGAGCGGGTTAAGGCGTACCTGTTATGCCAGTTGCTGGAAGGCTTCTGTGCTGGCTAGGGTTCGAGTCTCCTGGTGGGAAAGTGTTCTAAAGTTGTATACTTCACTCTCGTGTTTAGGAGAGTTGTGCCTTAAGCATAGACACTGTGTCTTCCCATATTAACAGGGACTTGATGAAATATACGTATAAATGACCCCTCACTTGCTCTAGTGCTCTTGGGAGGTGGTGATCTTTGGTGTATTTAAATACTCCGAAATTACCATCTCTTTTAAGGGTCTGAGCAGGTGGTGGAGCGGGTTAAGGCGTACCTGTTATGCCAGTTGCTGGAAGGCTTCTGTGCTGGCTAGGGTTTGAGTCTCCTGGTGGGAAAGTGTTCTAAAGTTGTATACTTCACTCTCGTGTTTAGGAGAGTTGTGCCTTAAGCATAGGCACTGTGTCTTCCCATATTACCAGGGACTTGATGAAATAAATGTATAAATGACCCCTCACTTGCTCTAGTGCTCTTGGGAGGTGGTGATCTTTGGTGTATTTAAATACTCCGAAATTACCATCTCTTTTAAGGGACTGAGCAGGTGGTGGAGCGGGTTAAGGCGTACCTGTTATGCCAGTTGCTGGAAGGCTTCTGTGCTGGCTAGGGTTCGAGTCTCCTGGTGGGAAAGTGTTCTAAAGTTGTATACTTCACTCTCGTGTTTAGGAGAGTTGTGCCTTAAGCATAGACACTGTGTCTTCCCATATTAACAGGGACTTGATGAAATAAACGTATAAATGACCCCTCACTTGCTCTAGTGCTCTTGGGAGTTGGTGATCTTTGGTATATTTAAATACTCCGAAATTACCATCTCTTTTAAGGGTCTGAGCAGGTGGTGGAGCGGGTTAAGGCATACCTGTTATGCCAGTTGCTGGAAGGCTTCTGTGCTGGCTAGGGTTCGAGTCTCCTGGTGGGAAAGTGTTCTAAAGTTGTATACTTCACTCTCGTGTTTAGGAGAGTTGTGCCTTAAGCATAGACACTGTGTCTTCCCATATTAACAGGGACTTGATGAAATAAACGTATAAATGACCCCTCACTTGCTCTAGTGCTCTTGGGAGGTGGTGATCTTTGGTGTATTTAAATACTCCGAAATTACCATCTCTTTTAAGGGTCTGAGCAGGTGGTGGAGCGGGTTAAGGCGTACCTGTTATGCCAGTTGCTGGAAGGCTTCTGTGCTGGCTAGGGTTCGAGTCTCCTGGTGGGAAAGTGTTCTAAAGTTGTATACTTCACTCTCGTGTTTAGGAGAGTTGTGCCTTAAGCATAGACACTGTGTCTTCCCATATTACCAGGGACTTGATGAAATAAACGTATAAATGACCCCTCACTTGCTCTAGTGCTCTTGCGAGGTGGTGATCTTTGGTGTATTTAAATACTCCGAAATTACCATCTCTTTTAAGGGTACTGAGCAGGTGGTGGAGCGGGTTAAGGCGTACCTGTTATGCCAGTTGCTGGAAGGCTTCTGTGCTGGCTAGGGTTCGAGTCTCCTGGTGGGAAAGTGTTCTAAAGTTGTATACTTCACTCTCGTGTTTAGGAGAGTTGTGCCTTAAGCATAGACACTGTGTCTTCCCATATTAACAGGGACTTGATGAAATAAACGTATAAATGACCCCTCACTTGCTCTAGTGCTCTTGGGAGGTGGTGATCTTTGGTGTATTTAAATACTCCGAAATTACCATCTCTTTTAAGGGTCTGAGCAGGTGGTGGAGCAGGGTTAAGGCGTACCTGTTATGCCAGTTGCTGGAAGGCTTCTGTGCTGGCTAGGGTTCGAGTCTCCTGGTGGGAAAGTGTTCTAAAGTTGTATACTTCACTCTCGTGTTTAGGAGAGTTGTGCCTTAAGCATAGACACTGTGTCTTCCCATATTAACAGGGACTTGATGAAATAAACGTATAAATGACCCCTCACTTGCTCTAGTGCTCTTGGGAGTTGGTGATCTTTGGTGTATTTAAATACTCCTGAAATTACCATCTCTTTTAAGGGTCTGAGCAGGTGGTGGAGCGGGTTAAGGCGTACCTGTTATGCCAGTTGCTGGAAGGCTTCTGTGCTGGCTAGGGTTCGAGTCTCCTGGTGGGAAAGTGTTCTAAAGTTGTATACTTCACTCTCGTGTTTAGGAGAGTTGTGCCTTAAGCATAGACACTGTGTCTTCCCATATTAACAGGGACTTGATGAAATAAACGTATAAATGACCCCTCACTTGCTCTAGTGCTCTTGGGAGGTGGTGATCTTTGGTGTATTTAAATACTCCGAAATTACCATCTCTTTTAAGGGTCTGAGCAGGTGGTGGAGCGGGTTAAGGCGTACCTGTTATGCCAGTTGCTGGAAGGCTTCTGTGCTGGCTAGGGTTCGAGTCTCCTGGTGGGAAAGTGTTCTAAAGTTGTATACTTCACTCTCGTGTTTAGGAGAGTTGTGCCTTAAGCATAGACACTGTGTCTTCCCATATTAACAGGGACTTGATGAAATAAACGTATAAATGACCCCTCACTTGCTCTAGTGCTCTTGGGAGGTGGTGATCTTTGGTGTATTTAAATACTCCGAAATTACCATCTCTTTTAAGGGTCTGAGCAGGTGGTGGAGCGGGTTAAGGCGTACCTGTTATGCCAGTTGCTGGAAGGCTTCTGTGCTGGCTAGGGTTCGAGTCTCCTGGTGGGAAAGTGTTCTAAAGTTGTATACTTCACTCTCGTGTTTAGGAGAGTTGTGCCTTAAGCATAGACACTGTGTCTTCCCATATTAACAGGGACTTGATGAAATATACGTATAAATGACCCCTCACTTGCTCTAGTGCTCTTGGGAGGTGGTGATCTTTGGTGTATTTAAATACTCCGAAATTACCATCTCTTTTAAGGGTCTGAGCAGGTGGTGGAGCGGGTTAAGGCGTACCTGTTATGCCAGTTGCTGGAAGGCTTCTGTGCTGGCTAGGGTTCGAGTCTCCTGGTGGGAAAGTGTTCTAAAGTTGTATACTTCACTCTCGTGTTTAGGAGAGTTGTGCCTTAAGCATAGACACTGTGTCTTCCCATATTAACAGGGACTTGATGAAATAAACGTATAAATGACCCCTCACTTGCTCTAGTGCTCTTGGGAGGTGGTGATCTTTGGTGTATTTAAATACTCCGAAATTACCATCTCTTTTAAGGGTCTGAGCAGGTGGTGGAGCGGGTTAAGGCGTACCTGTTATGCCAGTTGCTGGAAGGCTTCTGTGCTGGCTAGGGTTCGAGTCTCCTGGTGGGAAAGTGTTCTAAAGTTGTATACTTCACTCTCGTGTTTAGGAGAGTTGTGCCTTAAGCATAGACACTGTGTCTTCCCATATTAACAGGGACTTGATGAAATATACGTATAAATGACCCCTCACTTGCTCTAGTGCTCTTGGGAGGTGGTGATCTTTGGTGTATTTAAATACTCCGAAATTACCATCTCTTTTAAGGGTCTGAGCAGGTGGTGGAGCGGGTTAAGGCGTACCTGTTATGCCAGTTGCTGGAAGGCTTCTGTGCTGGCTAGGGTTCGAGTCTCCTGGTGGGAAAGTGTTCTAAAGTTGTATACTTCACTCTCGTGTTTAGGAGAGTTGTGCCTTAAGCATAGGACACTGTGTCTTCCCATATTAACAGGGACTTGATGAAATAAATGTATAAATGACCCCTCACTTGCTCTAGTGCTCTTGGGAGGTGGTGATCTTTGGTGTATTTAAATACTCCGAAATTACCATCTCTTTTAAGGGTCTGAGCAGGTGGTGGAGCGGGTTAAGGCGTACCTGTTATGCCAGTTGCTGGAAGGCTTCTGTGCTGGCTAGGGTTCGAGTCTCCTGGTGGGAAAGTGTTCTAAAGTTGTATACTTCACTCTCGTGTTTAGGAGAGTTGTGCCTTAAGCATAGACACTGTGTCTTCCCATATTAACAGGGACTTGATGAAATAAACGTATAAATGACCCCTCACTTGCTCTAGTGCTCTTGGGAGGTGGTGATCTTTGGTGTATTTAAATACTCCGAAATTACCATCTCTTTTAAGGGTCTGAGCAGGTGGTGGAGCGGGTTAAGGCGTACCTGTTATGCCAGTTGCTGGAAGGCTTCTGTGCTGGCTAGGGTTCGAGTCTCCTGGTGGGAAAGTGTTCTAAAGTTGTATACTTCACTCTCGTGTTTAGGAGAGTTGTGCCTTAAGCATAGACACTGTGTCTTCCCATATTAACAGGGACTTGATGAAATAAACGTATAAATGACCCCTCACTTGCTCTAGTGCTCTTGGGAGGTGGTGATCTTTGGTGTATTTAAATACTCCGAAATTACCATCTCTTTTAAGGGTCTGAGCAGGTGGTGGAGCGGGTTAAGGCGTACCTGTTATGCCAGTTGCTGGAAGGCTTCTGTGCTGGCTAGGGTTCGAGTCTCCTGGTGGGAAAGTGTTCTAAAGTTGTATACTTCACTCTCGTGTTTAGGAGAGTTGTGCCTTAAGCATAGACACTGTGTCTTCCCATATTACCAGGGACTTGATGAAATAAACGTATAAATGACCCCTCACTTGCTCTAGTGCTCTTGGGAGGTGGTGATCTTTGGTGTATTTAAATACTCCGAAATTACCATCTCTTTTAAGGGACTGAGCAGGTGGTGGAGCGGGTTAAGGCGTACCTGTTATGCCAGTTGCTGGAAGGCTTCTGTGCTGGCTAGGGTTCGAGTCTCCTGGTGGGAAAGTGTTCTAAAGTTGTATACTTCACTCTCGTGTTTAGGAGAGTTGTGCCTTAAGCATAGACACTGTGTCTTCCCATATTAACAGGGACTTGATGAAATAAACGTATAAATGACCCCTCACTTGCTCTAGTGCTCTTGGGAGTTGGTGATCTTTGGTGTATTTAAATACTCCGAAATTACCATATCTTTTAAGGGTCTGAGCAGGTGGTGGAGCGGGTTAAGGCGTACCTGTTATGCCAGTTGCTGGAAGGCTTCTGTGCTGGCTAGGGTTCGAGTCTCCTGGTGGGAAAGTGTTCTAAAGTTGTATACTTCACTCTCGTGTTTAGGAGAGTTGTGCCTTAAGCATAGACACTGTGTCTTCCCATATTAACAGGGACTTGATGAAATAAACGTATAAATGACCCCTCACTTGCTCTAGTGCTCTTGGGAGTTGGTGATCTTTGGTGTATTTAAATACTCTGAAATTACCATCTCTTTTAAGGGTCTGAGCAGGTGGTGGAGCGGGTTAAGGCGTACCTGTTATGCCAGTTGCTGGAAGGCTTCTGTGCTGGCTAGGGTTCGAGTCTCCTGGTGGGAAAGTGTTCTAAAGTTGTATACTTCACTCTCGTGTTTAGGAGAGTTGTGCCTTAAGCATAGACACTGTGTCTTCCCATATTAACAGGGACTAGATGAAATAAACGTATAAATGACCCCTCACTTGCTCTAGTGCTCTTGGGAGGTGGTGATCTTTGGTGTATTTAAATACTCCGAAATTACCATCTCTTTTAAGGGTCTGAGCAGGTGGTGGAGCGGGTTAAGGCGTACCTGTTATGCCAGTTGCTGGAAGGCTTCTGTGCTGGCTAGGGTTCAAGTCTCCTGGTGGGAAAGTGTTCTAAAGTTGTATACTTCACTCTCGTGTTTAGGAGAGTTGTGCCTTAAGCATAGACACTGTGTCTTCCCATATTAACAGGGACTTGATGAAATAAACGTATAAATGACCCCTCACTTGCTCTAGTGCTCTTGGGAGGTGGTGATCTTTGGTGTATTTAAATACTCCGAAATTACCATCTCTTTTAAGGGTCTGAGAAGGTGGTGGAGCGGGTTAAGGCGTGCCTGTTATGCCAGTTGCTGGAAGGCTTCTGTGCTGGCTAGGGTTCGAGTCTCCTGGTGGGAAAGTGTTCTAAAGTTGTATACTTCACTCTCGTGTTTAGGAGAGTTGTGCCTTAAGCATAGACACTGTGTCTTCCCATATTAACAGGGACTTGATGAAATAAACGTATAAATGACCCCTCACTTGCTCTAGTGCTCTTGGAAGGTGGTGATCTTTGGTGTATTTAAATACTCCGAAATTACCATCTCTTTTAAGGGTCTGAGCAGGTGGTGGAGCGGGTTAAGGCGTACCTGTTATGCCAGTTGCTGGAAGGCTTCTGTGCTGGCTAGGGTTCGAGTCTCCTGGTGGGAAAGTGTTATAAAGTTGTATACTTCACTCTCGTGTTTAGGAGAGTTGTGCCTTAAGCATAGACACTGTGTCTTCCCATATTAACAGGGAACTTGATGAAATAAACGTATAAATGACCCCTCACTTGCTCTAGTGCTCTTGGGAGGTGGTGATCTTTGGTGTATTTAAATACTCCGAAATTACCATCTCTTTTAAGGGTCTGAGCAGGTGGTGGAGCGGGTTAAGGCGTACCTGTAATGCCAGTTGTTGGAAGGCTTCTGTGCTGGCTAGGGTTCGAGTCTCCTGGTGGGAAAGTGTTCTAAAGTTGTATACTTAACTCTCGTGTATAGGAGAGTTGTGCCTTAAGCATAGACACTGTGTCTTCCCATATTAACAGGGACTTGATGAAATAAACGTATAAATGACCCCTCACTTGCTCTAGTGCTCTTGGGAGGTGGTGATCTTTGGTGTATTTAAATACTCCGAAATTACCATCTCTTTTAAGGGTCTGAGCAGGTGGTGGAGCGGGTTAAGGCGTACCTGTTATGCCAGTTGCTGGAAGGCTTCTGTGCTGGCTAGGGTTCGAGTCTCCTGGTGGGAAAGTGTTCTAAAGTTGTATACTTCACTCTCGTGTTTAGGAGAGTTGTGCCTTAAGCATAGACACTGTGTCTTCCCATATTAACAGGGACTTGATGAAATAAACGTATAAATGACCCCTCACTTGCTCTAGTGCTCTTGGGAGGTGGTGATCTTTGGTGTATTTAAATACTCCGAAATTACCATCTCTTTTAAGGGTCTGAGCAGGTGGTGGAGCGGGTTAAGGCGTACCTGTTATGCCAGTTGCTGGAAGGCTTCTGTGCTGGCTAGGGTTCGAGTCTCCTGGTGGGAAAGTGTTCTAAAGTTGTATACTTCACTCTCGTGTTTATGAGAGTTGTGCCTTAAGCATAGACACTGTGTCTTCCCATATTAACAGGGACTTGATGAAATAAACGTATAAATGACCCCTCACTTGCTCTAGTGCTCTTGGGAGGTGGTGATCTTTGGTGTATTTAAATACTCCGAAATTACCATCTCTTTTAAGGGTCTGAGCAGGTGGTGGAGCGGGTTAAGGCGTACCTGTTATGCCAGTTGCTGGAAGGCTTCTGTGCTGGCTAGGGTTCGAGTCTCCTGGTGGGAAAGTGTTCTAAAGTTGTATACTTCACTCTCGTGTTTAGGAGAGTTGTGCCTTAAGCATAGACACTGTGTCTTCCCATATTAACAGGGACTTGATGAAATAAACGTATAAATGACCCCTCACTTGCTCTAGTGCTCTTGGGAGGTGGTGATCTTTGGTGTATTTAAATACTCCGAAATTACCATCTCTTTTAAGGGTCTGAGAAGGTGGTGGAGCGGGTTAAGGCGTGCCTGTTATGCCAGTTGCTGGAAGGCTTTTGTGCTGGCTAGGGTTCGAGTCTCCTGGTGGGAAAGTGTTCTAAAGTTGTATACTTCACTCTCGTGTTTAGGAGAGTTGTGCCTTAAGCATAGACACTGTGTCTTCCCATATTAACAGGGACTTGATGAAATAAACGTATAAATGACCCCTCACTTGCTCTAGTGCTCTTGGAAGGTGGTGATCTTTGGTGTATTTAAATACTCCGAAATTACCATCTCTTTTAAGGGTCTGAGCAGGTGGTGGAGCGGGTTAAGGCGTACCTGTTATGCCAGTTGCTGGAAGGCTTCTGTGCTGGCTAGGGTTCGAGTCTCCTGGTGGGAAAGTGTTATAAAGTTGTATACTTCACTCTCGTGTTTAGGAGAGTTGTGCCTTAAGCATAGACACTGTGTCTTCCCATATTAACAGGAACTTGATGAAATAAACGTATAAATGACCCCTCACTTGCTCTAGTGCTCTTGGGAGGTGGTGATCTTTGGTGTATTTAAATACTCCGAAATTACCATCTCTTTTAAGGGTCTGAGCAGGTGGTGGAGCGGGTTAAGGCGTACCTGTAATGCCAGTTGCTGGAAGGCTTCTGTGCTGGCTAGGGTTCGAGTCTCCTGGTGGGAAAGTGTTCTAAAGTTGTATACTTAACTCTCGTGTATAGGAGAGTTGTGCCTTAAGCATAGACACTGTGTCTTCCCATATTAACAGGGACTTGATGAAATAAACGTATAAATGACCCCTCACTTGCTCTAGTGCTCTTGGGAGGTGGTGATCTTTGGTGTATTTAAATACTCCGAAATTACCATCTCTTTTAAGGGTCTGAGCAGGTGGTGGAGCGGGTTAAGGCGTACCTGTTATGCCAGTTGCTGGAAGGCTTCTGTGCTGGCTAGGGTTCGAGTCTCCTGGTGGGAAAGTGTTCTAAAGTTGTATACTTCACTCTCGTGTTTAGGAGAGTTGTGCCTTAAGCATAGACACTGTGTCTTCCCATATTAACAGGGACTTGATGAAATAAACGTATAAATGACCCCTCACTTGCTCTAGTGCTCTTGGGAGGTGGTGATCTTTGGTGTATTTAAATACTCCGAAATTACCATCTCTTTTAAGGGTCTGAGCAGGTGGTGGAGCGGGTTAAGGCGTACCTGTTATGCCAGTTGCTGGAAGGCTTCTGTGCTGGCTAGGGTTCGAGTCTCCTGGTGGGAAAGTGTTCTAAAGTTGTATACTTCACTCTCGTGTTTATGAGAGTTGTGCCTTAAGCATAGACACTGTGTCTTCCCATATTAACAGGGACTTGATGAAATAAACGTATAAATGACCCCTCACTTGCTCTAGTGCTCTTGGGAGGTGGTGATCTTTGGTGTATTTAAATACTCCGAAATTACCATCTCTTTTAAGGGTCTGAGCAGGTGGTGGAGCGGGTTAAGGCGTACCTGTTATGCCAGTTGCTGGAAGGCTTCTGTGCTGGCTAGGGTTCGAGTCTCCTGGTGGGAAAGTGTTCTAAAGTTGTATACTTCACTCTCGTGTTTAGGAGAGTTGTGCCTTAAGCATAGACACTGTGTCTTCCCATATTAACAGGGACTTGATGAAATAAACGTATAAATGACCCCTCACTTGCTCTAGTGCTCTTGGGAGGTGGTGATCTTTGGTGTATTTAAATACTCCGAAATTACCATCTCTTTTAAGGGTCTGAGCAGGTGGTGGAGCGGGTTAAGGCGTACCTGTTATGCCAGTTGCTGGAAGGCTTCTGTGCTGGCTAGGGTTCGAGTCTCCTGGTGGGAAAGTGTTCTAAAGTTGTATACTTCACTCTCGTGTTTAGGAGAGTTGTGCCTTAAGCATAGGCACTGTGTCTTCCCATATTACCAGGGACTTGATGAAATAAATGTATAAATGACCCCTCACTTGCTCTAGTGCTCTTGGGAGGTGGTGATCTTTGGTGTATTTAAATACTCCGAAATTACCATCTCTTTTAAGGGACTGCCCAGCAAACACAAATCATCTACACAACGTTCGCCTATCTCTTGCCATAGGTGTGGGAATGATTTGCATTGAGAATGGTGCAGGAGAGCCTTTGAGAAACTTTTACTCAAAAAATCCAAACACAAAGGTTTAATTATAAATTGTTTTTCTACAATTATTTTCTTCCAAATGTAAAACAAATAGTTTTTACATGTTTAAATATAAAATTTATGGTGTTTTTTTGTAAAATTCATTAATAAATTGTGAATGATATATATTGGCTGAGTGAAACCTTTATAATCCATTTAGTTATAATTTGAACAGAAAAAAGTATTTTTCCAAATTTTCTAAAAATTGCTCTTTTTAACACAATTTGACTCCTTATACATTCCACTAAACACTATATCATGTTTAAATATATAATTTATGTATTATTCTCTAAAATAATTTATATAAATTATATAAGTTGCTGGAAAGTGGTGTTAAGGATTTTGAAAACATTTTGTTGTGTTAATATGTTCTTATTAACTATGTCTCAAGTTCACAGTTTATCAAACAAGAATATTAACATTCGTCAACTCTTAAAATCTTATATGTTATCTTGCTGGTGCAAAAAAGGGTGAATCTTTAGGAACAGCTATAGTATCTATATATCACAAATGGTGTTTTCCCTAACTCAAACAATGTAGGGTTTATTATTCTACACATATTTCTAATGACTCTTAGATGTTTACATTCTCTGAAGTATAATTGTGAAGGCTGTGTCCATCACTCTCAACACAGATTCTTAAACTCGTCTCTGCAGGTTCAACTATATAATTAGTTTCCATTTTGAATTTCCATGGACATTTGTATCCAAAATGAAACCAATGTGGTTTCCTTCAGCGCCTTCAGCCAGCACATTTGCTCATTCATTTCCACAGATTCCAACAAGGTAGGGGATTTACAGAAATTTGTATATTCATATTGTTATATATTAAAAATATGAATGCAGTTCAATATGATAAGACAAATACATGAGTTTATGATAAATTCGTTTTCTGTGATATACCATTGATATGCTCTTTTTTTCTTTAAACGGCAGACTAAACTAAAGTGCTCACATCAACAGATTTGATGTATAAATGGTCAACGCTCAACAGAGTTAGTATAAATGTATTAGTATAAATCTTACTTGTCTCATTGTTAATTCACATTCAATGTCAACTTGTGGTTTTGATGTGGCACGTTTGGCCAAGACACCCCACCCCATTATGCACCCCATACCCATCTTGTGGGCGGTTGTGGAAAGGGTTACAGAGGCACATAATGGGCTCAGGGACTGAACCCCACAATTCATTTAGCTAAGCAAGTTACAATCTTGATGAGCTAGTTACAAAATTCAATATAAGTCATCACATCAACAATGGGTTCGAGATCGACCTCAAGTACAGGTTCTAAATTAAGCAACTGACATATGTGGAGAGCTAGTATCAAAATTTATATGTTTGTCCTGCACACCGTCCCCCATCCAGTGGGCAGCGGTGGATAGGTTACAATCACTTAGTTGTTATCTACAGTTAGCAAACTGGGGATATTTGGCTAAAATTTCTGGTAGCAGATCATTTTGAATGAAATATTGACACATCGCTGGAACATTGGTTATAGAATTGTCTCTAAATTCATGTATCTTTTCGCACTCCATCACATAGTGACGGAGGGTGTGCGAATAATTTTGTTGACACAGTTTACATTTGGTCAGGTCTACATCAGCAGATAATGAGAATTCCCAGAGATACTTGTAACCGAGTCTAAGCCGAGCAGTAGTAACATCTAGAAGTCTGCTGATTTTATTGGATGATCCATAGATGTGTGGCTCCTCTTGTATGATATGTATGATAGATGGAATTACTAGTTCCAGTTTCTAGGCAGGCGATGAGTACTCACAATAACCTTAATTAAGCGTCAAAACAAAAATGTGTATACTCTTTTTACTCTCCTGACCTTAGTTCTCGAGCTATGTATTTCATTTTGGTACCAACGTGTTCGCAATAACATTCTCTAGAAGAAAATCAGCAAAAACGGTCACCAAAAGTTATATGAATACCAGCACCCAATAAATACCTACGTAGATGACTCGCCGTGAGTGCCCAAGAGCAACAAAATGTTTTTACTCTTGGGATTGTTATCACTTCCACACTTGTCCTACAGCGTTAATTTTGGTATCAATGTACTCGCAATGAAATTCCCAACACGGTGATATGAATATAAACGTAGAATAATGGTCGCTGCCCACCCGCAAGAGTGTGGGAAGTGGCGGAACTGTTACCCAGTATTGGTGACAAGACGACACATGGGCGATACAGTGCTTTGAAAGTTTATAATTATATCACTGTCCTGACATTATTATTGTATGTACGTCATTCATTTTTGTGCCAATGTTTTCGCAATAGAATGTTCTATGAGCCCGTAGGTAAAAAAGAGCAACAAAGCGTAAGATAGAATAGCACCATATATAAAACAACGCTGGTACATATCAGTGAGCGTCAAACACACACGAAATGTGTGTGTTTGATGGTGGTCAAACGATGTTTGATGTGTTTGATCAGGTGATGTCCTGATCCGCATAATTAAAGTATGAATTATGTTGAGAAAAAATAAGAAAAAAGGGAAAAAACAGGGGTGGGAGAAACATGACAGAAAAAGAGTAAAAATACAATTTGGTCAACAAAACAGCATTGTTTAAAATAAAAGATATGGATTGACATTTTGGGGGTTAGGTTGGTAGGTTACATTGAGTTAATTAGGTAGTACTTAGTGTTTATCTGTTATAGATAGGAGCTGCCTGGTATGGGCCAATAGGCCTTCTGCAGTTACCTTTGTTTTTATGTTTTTGCCCTGTAACCTAAATGGTTAGAGAGGCACATATATGGGCTTAGGGACTGAACCCCACACTACATTTAGCTAAGCTGGTTACAATCTTGATGATATAGTTACAAAATTCTGTATAAGTCGTCACATTATCAATGGGTTCGAGATCATCCACAATTTCCTGAATAGATATAACAAAGGGGATATTAATAGGGTATTAAAATTGTCAACACAAGATAGAACACGAAACAATGGGTATAAATTGGATAAGTTTAGATTTAGGAAAGACTTGGGTAAATACAGGGTCAGTAACAGGGTTGTTGATTTGTGGAATTTTTCTTAACTTATAAATTTATCTTTATTTATCTTAAACTGGTTGGGAGAGGTACAGTTTTTAACATAACTGGGAAGGTCATTCCACATTCGAGGTCTCTTGATTTGTAATAAGCATTTCTAGTTTGACTAAGTCGTACTCTTGGAATATCAAATAGGTATTTGTTTCTGGTGTGGTGCTCATGGGATCTGTTACAACCTTCTAGGAAGCTTTTAAGGTCAGGATTGACATTACAGTGCAGCGTTTTATATATATAAAATACACATGAGAGTATGTGCAGGGACTTAATATCTAACATATTCAGAGATTTGAGTAAGGGGTCCATATATACTGCCCGGTTGCCTGAAATGCTATATAGGCCTACTATAGTGGCTTCAGGTATTGTATGCACTAGCTCTATCTATAAATCCAACATTATGTTTGTAAATCAACTATGTATGTATGAAAAAAAATGACTAATACGTTCGGCGAATGACTTTGACTTCAACTTCACTTTGACTTCGTTCATGTCATCGTATTTTCCGTAATATATAAAGGTTATGACAATGCAATTATATTATTGTGTGCAAATAAGTTTGAAATTTCATGTACCCTAAAAATATTAAAATAAAGAATAAGAATAATTAAATAATTGTTGTAGTAAATTGTCACACGTTCATCATACGCAAACGAACACACAGTTTGGAGCGTCAGTACAAGACCGCCGCCATTTTAAAACACGGCTTCGAATGTAAGTAATGTTTTTCTCGTACTAACACTGTGTTATACAATAGATTTGGTCTTGAATTCACAAATTTAGTTGTTACATCTGACAGAGTATGTTAGACGGTGTAATGCTGGTCCATGTTAACGTATTTGTGGGCTTGGTTGGTTTAAATGTGGAGGCGAGGCCTGGCAGTGCTGGTGTATGTGGAGGCGAGGCGAGGCCTGGCAGTGCTGGTGTATGTGGAGGCGAGGCCTGGCTGTGCTGGTGAGTATGTGGAGGCGAGGCCTGGCAGTGCTGGTGTATGTGGAGGCGAGGCCTGGCTGTGCTAGTGTGTATGTGGAGGCGAGGCCTGGCTGTGCTAGTGTGTATGTGGAGGCGAGGCCTGGCAGTGCTGGTGTATGTGGAGGCGAGGCCTGGCTGTGCTAGTGTGTATGTGGAGGCGAGGCCTGGCAGTGCTGGTGTATGTGGAGGCGAGGCCTGGCTGTGCTAGTGTGTATGTGGAGGCGAGGCCTGGCTGTGCTAGTGTGTATGTGGAGGCGAGGCCTGGCTGTGCTAGTGTGTATGTGGAGGCGAGGCATGTACAACACTCCCCAATAGGAAGAAAACCCACTGGGTTCTAGGCTAGGTTAGGCTTATCTGTAATAATTGAATTAAGCCTAGCAAAGCCTAGAACCTAGTTCAGTAATTTAAAAAATGTTGTAACTTGAAAAATGCCATTCAATACATTACACAATTTAAATATTTTCAGGCAATCAACACAACCCTCATGTTGGCTAACCCTCTCTCATGTTGGTCAATAATTTAATTATTTTTTTATGGAGTAATCTTTGCTGTTGAAATGTAGTCTTTTTGAGACTACATTTCAAATGTAGTGTGTGTGGAGGCGTGTATGTTAGGTATTACCTAATATACACGGTGTAATATATCTATCTGTGTGAAATAGATTAAATCCATTTATTTGATATTCAGCTAATAGTTCTGTATTTTCTACATTCATCCATGTTTTGGTAAGTGCAATAATATGTATTGTTTCATTGCAGATTAGAGATTCAAGATAGTTCTAGATTTCCGAAGTACTGAAACGCGCGCCATACAGGCTTGGTGGATCTAGGTGCAAGGTAAAATTATTTACATTTACTTTTGTATTTATGTTTTGTATTTATATGCATATATGCATTTATATGCATTATTCTATAGAATAATAGATCTCGTAATAATTTTGCAAAAATAGTGGCATTTACTATTTTTAAAAGATTATTAAAAAATTTACTGATATGGTGCATTCGGAAGGGCGAAGAGGGAGAACGGCCTGTTGACATAGCTCGGGTGCAGGGGGGGGGGGGGTTGTGTAAAAGCCTGGTTTGTGCCTCGGAGAGGCTATGGGATCCAGTAAGTTCAGTAGAACTTCGGTTTCAACCCTTTTACCCTGTTGTAGCTCAGTCGATTAAGGCAGTGTCTGGGATGCTCCCGGACGCAGGTTCGAATCCTCGTCACGGCCCTTGTGGATTTGTTCATTTGATGCATCACGTTATTGTGATCTGTGTGTGTAATTCTTCACTTGCTACAGCAACAGGAATGTGTGTGTATGTATTTGTGTTGTTGAATATGACCGAAAGTGTAAGATTAATGATTCTAACACAAATCGTCTGAATATTTGTTTTTCTTCACTGTCGAGAGTAGTTAAAAAAATTTACTCGAGTTTATTTTCACACTTTATTTATGGTCCTTAAGTCCCTCTCCTTAATGCTGCTGCTGTTTCTCGCATCTTTGCATCGCTTGTATGTTTGGGGGTTTGGCCTCTTGCTATATATTGATTCCATTTGTGTGTGTTTGGGTCTCAGGCCCTCTCGCAATTTCTGTTGAACAAACCCCTTTTCCTAGTTCTGCATCTCTCCTTTGGTACAAATTTTGTTGTGCTTTTATCATATATTTCACAAAACTTGACATACATTTCATTTACTTCATGTCCTATCAGCAAGTGTTTGTCAAATTCTTTAAGGAAAGTTTATCATCCTGATTGCAGATCTCTAGCGATATTATGTCAACTTCTTGTGGATTCGCAATCATTATTTAATTTACCTTTAGGTGTTCTTTCACCAGCACAGCAACACTGTACCTCTCCCAACCAGTTTAAGATAAAAACTAAGTACTAACTAATTAACTCAATGTAACCTACCTTACCCCCAAAATGACAACCCATGTCTTCTATTTTAAACAATGCTGTTTTGTTGACCAAATTGTATTTTTGTTTTTTTCTGCAATGTTTCCCCCCCCCCCCCACCACTCTACCACCACATTGAGTTTAGTAGCTCTGTGCACGTCAGGTGCTGTTTAATATACAGACCTACTCCTCCATTTGACCTAGTTTCTCTATCACATCTATATCACTTTGTGCTTTAGCCCTGGTGGAGCTTGGTCCACCAGGCTGTTGTTTGGAGTGGCCCGCAGATCCACATACAGTCTGCATATGATATACAGTCTGTTGATCAATTAAACTACAGTAGTTAGTTTTTATCATCCGAATGCACCAATATGTGTTCATTCTTCCCAGATGAAGGAACTAGGTAATATTCATCATCTGAATGCACCATCTGATGCTTTAACACACTCATGATACACGAGAGGTTTAAAAAACTTTTAAAACTTTTAAAACTTTTTGACCTATGTATTTAAAAGCAATTCTAAAGTTTAGAATTTTTTAGAATTTTAGAATTTTTTTAAAGTTTTAAAAGCAATTCTAAAGCAGTTGGCCCCTACGGGCCAACTGCTTTGTTCTTACCTAGCATTTTGCTTTGTTTGGGTATGAATGTTTGTGTGCCGTATATTTTGCAAAATTTGCCATATATCTCATTATTTACTCCTCTGCCTAGCAACAAGTCTGTCTAATTATACTCATTAACTGTTTTTCAAAGTTCCCCATAGTGTCCTTTATTGAAATCGAGTTCATGAACCGTTTCAATGTTCTTATTTTCTTCTAGATTATATCTTAAAGTATATTTAAATGTTATTGTTATTATTGTTATTAAATGTTATTGTGACATTGCATTGCAATTGAGCTATGTTGTTTACCATACCGTTCATTTCGTGAGTATAAGTATAGATGCCACACTTGTGACAGGTAAAACCATGCCTTTTTTGAAAAACAGCACCGTCTGTTGCACGTAAGAGCAACCCACACTATATTATGTTGCGATATTATTTCAATATTTCCGATTGTATTGATAATTTGAATTTTCATAGATTTCAATTTATTTTCATTTCGATTTAATAATTTTGTGTGACATTGCATTGAAATTGAGCTGTGTTGTTTACCATACTGTTCATTTCATGAGTATAGTTTATTTTTTTATTTTTTTCATTTCATTTTTTTAGCTGTTCTTATTTTTCAGTGATGGGAATATCAGATCATTTGATGTTACCAATTTTCTGATGGAAGCATCAGACCATTATAGAATGCATCGGATGAGGTAGTTTGGAATGGTGGGGAGGACGAGAGGGGGGTATGGTGGGGAAGACGAGGGGACAGAGGAGAGGGTAATGGTGGGGAGGACGAGGGGACTGGGGAGTTGGGGATGGTGGGGACAGGGGAATGCTGGGGAGGACAAAGGGACAGGTGAATGGGAGATGGTGGGGGAGGAAGAAGGACAGGGGAGGGGAAAATGGTAAGGAGGACGATGGGACAGGGAAGTGGGAATAGTGGGGATGATGTGGGGACAGGGAAGTGGGAAGGACGAGAGGACTGTGGAATGGGGAATAGCAAAGTGAATTATAATTATATATATTAATTAATTCTTATAAATTTCCAGAAGCCTGTATCAACACCCACACTAATGCAACTGAAAGAGATGTTGAGACAAGTATTGCTGATATGTTGAAGAACGCCCCAAACAAACTCGGTGGAAACAGATACAAGGTAAAGTTTGCCAATTTGCTGTAGTCTAATTCAATTTCTTTTTAGTAATCTTCGAGAACATTTATGCTATGAATAAGATAAAATAATGTAACTGATTTTGATTTATTTACTATTTATTATTTATTTACCGTTATTAGTATAATAGATCTCGTAATAATTTTGCAAAAATAATGGCATTTACTATTTTAAAAAGCTCGGGTGCAGGGGGGGGGGGTTATGTAAAAGCCTGGTTTGTGCCTCGGAGAGGCTATGGGATCCAGTAAGATCGTCCTTCCTTTCCTCCCTAGAATCTGGATGTAGCAGGTGCTCAATTGTCAAAAGTGAAAAATTGGTTTTGTCTTCCGAATGCACCATTTCTGTAAATTTGCTAATAATCTTTTAAAAATAGTAAATGCCATTATTTTTGCAAAATTATTACGAGATCTATTATACTAATAACGGTTTGATAAAATACAGTAGACTGCCTACTGGATAATAGTTCCAGTCCACCTGTAGACAGGGATCTCACATCAGCTTGTATATTATACAAGGATAAGATTTGATTTACTTTTGTATTTATATGCATATATGCATTTATATGCATTATTCTCTAGAATAATAGATCTCGTAATAATTTTGCAAAAATAGTGGCATTTACTATTTTAAAAAGCTCGGGTGCAGGGGGGGGGGGGTTTGTGTAAAAGCCTGGTTTGTGCCTCGGAGAGGCTATGGGATCCAGTAAGATCGTCCTTCCTTTCCTCCCTAGAATCTGGATGTAGCAGGTGCTCAATTGTCAAAAGTGAAAAATTGGTTTTGTCTTCCGAATGCACCATTTCTGTAAATTTGCTAATAATCTTTTAAAAATAGTAAATGCCATTATTTTTGCAAAATTATTACGAGATCTATTATACTAATAACGGTTTGATAAAATACAGTAGACTGCCTACTGGATAATAGTTCCAGTCCACCTGTAGACAGGGATCTCACATCAGCTTGTATATTATACAAGGATAAGATTTGATTTACTTTTGTATTTATATGCATATATGCATTTATATGCATTATTCTCTAGAATAATAGATCTCGTAATAATTTTGCAAAAATAGTGGCATTTACTATTTTAAAAAGCTCGGGTGCAGGGGGGGGGGGGGTTTCTGTAAAAGCCTGGTTTGTGCCTCGGAGAGGCTATGGGATCCAGTAAGATCGTCCTTCCTTTCCTCCCTAGAATCTGGATGTAGCAGGTGCTCAATTGTCAAAAGTGAAAAATTGGTTTTGTCTTCCGAATGCACCATTTCTGTAAATTTGCTAATAATCTTTTAAAAATAGTAAATGCCATTATTTTTGCAAAATTCCTGAATATTGTCAAAATGACGGAAACCCATATGTCAAAAACACATGGAGATATACCAATCCTGGAAGACATTCTTCCATCCCCACTTGAAACTGTTGAGCAGGTGGAAAGTCTGTCACATGAGCTAAAAGTTAACAGTGAATATAAAAAGAGTATGGTAAGTGTTGCTTAATTCTTTTAGCCTGAGTATGGTAAGTGTTGCTGAATTTTTTTAGCCTTGTACATATGTCTTTTGATTAGTTTTTTTGCAGATGAAGGAAGGTGGGGTGGCACATAATTGATTGTTCAGTGTTATGTTTAAGGTACAAATAAAACAAAAGCAAAAGTTACTCAAATTCGTTGATTTTTGTAATAGTTAAGAAGGAAAATATTTTAATGCTATTTATTTAATACAGTTGGAAATTAGAAAATCTAATGTTGAGATTGAAAGATATATATTATTCTCTATTACCTTACAGCTTATGCATTATTTTAACAGGTCCAGACGCTGT
>NW_027190264.1:0-15000 GCF_040958095.1 Procambarus clarkii | reverse complement strand
AGGCTTCTGTGCTGGCTAGGGTTCGAGTCTCCTGGTGGGAAAGTGTTCTAAAGTTGTATACTTCACTCTCGTGTTTAGGAGAGTTGTGCCTTAAGCATAGACACTGTGTCTTCCCATATTAACAGGGACTAGATGAAATAAACGTATAAATGACCCCTCACTTGCTCTAGTGCTCTTGGGAGGTGGTGATCTTTGGTGTATTTAAATACTCCGAAATTACCATCTCTTTTAAGGGTCTGAGCAGGTGGTGGAGCGGGTTAAGGCGTACCTGTTATGCCAGTTGCTGGAAGGCTTCTGTGCTGGCTAGGGTTCAAGTCTCCTGGTGGGAAAGTGTTCTAAAGTTGTATACTTCACTCTCGTGTTTAGGAGAGTTGTGCCTTAAGCATAGACACTGTGTCTTCCCATATTAACAGGGACTTGATGAAATAAACGTATAAATGACCCCTCACTTGCTCTAGTGCTCTTGGGAGGTGGTGATCTTTGGTGTATTTAAATACTCCGAAATTACCATCTCTTTTAAGGGTCTGAGAAGGTGGTGGAGCGGGTTAAGGCGTGCCTGTTATGCCAGTTGCTGGAAGGCTTTTGTGCTGGCTAGGGTTCGAGTCTCCTGGTGGGAAAGTGTTCTAAAGTTGTATACTTCACTCTCGTGTTTAGGAGAGTTGTGCCTTAAGCATAGACACTGTGTCTTCCCATATTAACAGGGACTTGATGAAATAAACGTATAAATGACCCCTCACTTGCTCTAGTGCTCTTGGAAGGTGGTGATCTTTGGTGTATTTAAATACTCCGAAATTACCATCTCTTTTAAGGGTCTGAGCAGGTGGTGGAGCGGGTTAAGGCGTACCTGTTATGCCAGTTGCTGGAAGGCTTCTGTGCTGGCTAGGGTTCGAGTCTCCTGGTGGGAAAGTGTTATAAAGTTGTATACTTCACTCTCGTGTTTAGGAGAGTTGTGCCTTAAGCATAGACACTGTGTCTTCCCATATTAACAGGAACTTGATGAAATAAACGTATAAATGACCCCTCACTTGCTCTAGTGCTCTTGGGAGGTGGTGATCTTTGGTGTATTTAAATACTCCGAAATTACCATCTCTTTTAAGGGTCTGAGCAGGTGGTGGAGCGGGTTAAGGCGTACCTGTAATGCCAGTTGCTGGAAGGCTTCTGTGCTGGCTAGGGTTCGAGTCTCCTGGTGGGAAAGTGTTCTAAAGTTGTATACTTCACTCTCGTGTTTAGGAGAGTTGTGCCTTAAGCATAGACACTGTGTCTTCCCATATTAACAGGGACTTGATGAAATAAACGTATAAATGACCCCTCACTTGCTCTAGTGCTCTTGGGAGTTGGTGATCTTTGGTGTATTTAAATACTCCGAAATTACCATATCTTTTAAGGGTCTGAGCAGGTGGTGGAGCGGGTTAAGGCGTACCTGTTATGCCAGTTGCTGGAAGGCTTCTGTGCTGGCTAGGGTTCGAGTCTCCTGGTGGGAAAGTGTTCTAAAGTTGTATACTTCACTCTCGTGTTTAGGAGAGTTGTGCCTTAAGCATAGACACTGTGTCTTCCCATATTAACAGGGACTTGATGAAATAAACGTATAAATGACCCCTCACTTGCTCTAGTGCTCTTGGGAGTTGGTGATCTTTGGTGTATTTAAATACTCCGAAATTACCATCTCTTTTAAGGGTCTGAGCAGGTGGTGGAGCAGGTTAAGGCATACCTGTTATGCCAGTTGCTGGAAGGCTTCTGTGCTGGCTAGGGTTCGAGTCTCCTGGTGGGAAAGTGTTCTAAAGTTGTATACTTCACTCTCGTGTTTAGGAGAGTTGTGCCTTAAGCATAGACACTGTGTCTTCCCATATTAACAGGGACTTGATGAAATAAACGTATAAATGACCCCTCACTTGCTCGAGTGCTCTTGTGAGGTGGTGATCTTTGGTGTATTTAAATACTCTGAAATTACCATCTCTTTTAAGGGTCTGAGCAGGTGGTGGAGCGGGTTAAGGCGTACCTGTTATGCCAGTTGCTGGAAGGCTTCTGTGCTGGCTAGGGTTCGAGTCTCCTGGTGGGAAAGTGTTCTAAAGTTGTATACTTCACTCTCGTGTTTAGGAGAGTTGTGCCTTAAGCATAGACACTGTGTCTTCCCATATTAACAGGGACTTGATGAAATAAACGTATAAATGACCCCTCACTTGCTCTAGTGCTCTTGGGAGGTGGTGATCTTTGGTGTATTTAAATACTCCGAAATTACCATATCTTTTAAGGGTCTGAGCAGGTGGTGGAGCGGGTTAAGGCGTACCTGTTATGCCAGTTGCTGGAAGGCTTCTGTGCTGGCTAGGGTTCGAGTCTCCTGGTGGGAAAGTGTTCTAAAGTTGTATACTTCACTCTCGTGTTTAGGAGAGTTGTGCCTTAAGCATAGACACTGTGTCTTCCCATATTACCAGGGACTTGATGAAATAAACGTATAAATGACCCCTCACTTGCTCTAGTGCTCTTGGGAGGTGGTGATCTTTGGTGTATTTAAATACTCCGAAATTACCATCTCTTTAAAGGGACTGAGCAGGTTGTGGAGCGGGTTAAGGCGTACCTGTTATGCCAGTTGCTGGAAGGCTTCTGTGCTGGCTAGGGTTCGAGTCTCCTGGTGGGAAAGTGTTCTAAAGTTGTATACTTCACTCTCGTGTTTAGGAGAGTTGTGCCTTAAGCATAGACACTGTGTCTTCCCATATTAACAGGGACTTGATGAAATAAACGTATAAATGACCCCTCACTTGCTCTAGTGCTCTTGGGAGGTGGTGATCTTTGGTGTATTTAAATACTCCGAAATTACCATCTCTTTTAAGGGTCTGAGCAGGTGGTGGAGCGGGTTAAGGCGTACCTGTTATGCCAGTTGCTGGAAGGCTTCTGTGCTGGCTAGGGTTCGAGTCTCCTGGTGGGAAAGTGTTCTAAAGTTGTATACTTCACTCTCGTGTTTAGGAGAGTTGTGCCTTAAGCATAGACACTGTGTCTTCCCATATTAACAGGGACTTGATGAAATAAACGTATAAATGACCCCTCACTTGCTCTAGTGCTCTTGGGAGGTGGTGATCTTTGGTGTATTTAAATACTCCGAAATTACCTATCTCTTTTAAGGGTCTGAGCAGGTGGTGGAGCGGGTTAAGGCGTACCTGTTATGCCAGTTGCTGGAAGGCTTCTGTGCTGGCTAGGGTTCGAGTCTCCTGGTGGGAAAGTGTTCTAAAGTTGTATACTTCACTCTCGTGTTTAGGAGAGTTGTGCCTTAAGCATAGACACTGTGTCTTCCCATATTAACAGGGACTTGATGAAATAAACGTATAAATGACCCCTCACTTGCTCTAGTGCTCTTGGGAGGTGGTGATCTTTGGTGTATTTAAATACTCTGAAATTACCATCTCTTTTAAGGGTCTGAGCAGGTGGTGGAGCGGGTTAAGGCGTACCTGTTATGCCAGTTGCTGGAAGGCTTCTGTGCTGGCTAGGGTTCGAGTCTCCTGGTGGGAAAGTGTTCTAAAGTTGTATACTTCACTCTCGTGTTTAGGAGAGTTGTGCCTTAAGCATAGACACTGTGTCTTCCCATATTAACAGGGACTAGATGAAATAAACGTATAAATGACCCCTCACTTGCTCTAGTGCTCTTGGGAGGTGGTGATCTTTGGTGTATTTAAATACTCCGAAATTACCATCTCTTTTAAGGGTCTGAGCAGGTGGTGGAGCGGGTTAAGGCGTACCTGTTATGCCAGTTGCTGGAAGGCTTCTGTGCTGGCTAGGGTTCGAAGTCTCCTGGTGGGAAAGTGTTCTAAAGTTGTATACTTCACTCTCGTGTTTAGGAGAGTTGTGCCTTAAGCATAGACACTGTGTCTTCCCATATTAACAGGGACTTGATGAAATAAACGTATAAATGACCCCTCACTTGCTCTAGTGCTCTTGGAAGGTGGTGATCTTTGGTGTATTTAAATACTCCGAAATTACCATCTCTTTTAAGGGTCTGAGCAGGTGGTGGAGCGGGTTAAGGCGTACCTGTTATGCCAGTTGCTGGAAGGCTTCTGTGCTGGCTAGGGTTCGAGTCTCCTGGTGGGAAAGTGTTATAAAGTTGTATACTTCACTCTCGTGTTTAGGAGAGTTGTGCCTTAAGCATAGACACTGTGTCTTCCCATATTAACAGGAACTTGATGAAATAAACGTATAAATGACCCCTCACTTGCTCTAGTGCTCGTGGGAGGTGGTGATCTTTGGTGTATTTAAATACTCCGAAATTACCATCTCTTTTAAGGGTCTGAGCAGGTGGTGGAGCGGGTTAAGGCGTACCTGTAATGCCAGTTGCTGGAAGGCTTCTGTGCTGGCTAGGGTTCGAGTCTCCTGGTGGGAAAGTGTTCTAAAGTTGTATACTTCACTCTCGTGTTTAGGAGAGTTGTGCCTTAAGCATAGACACTGTGTCTTCCCATATTAACAGGGACTTGATGAAATAAACGTATAAATGACCCCTCACTTGCTCTAGTGCTCTTGGGAGTTGGTGATCTTTGGTGTATTTAAATACTCCGAAATTACCATATCTTTTAAGGGTCTGAGCAGGTGGTGGAGCGGGTTAAGGCGTACCTGTTATGCCAGTTGCTGGAAGGCTTCTGTGCTGGCTAGGGTTCGAGTCTCCTGGTGGGAAAGTGTTCTAAAGTTGTATACTTCACTCTCGTGTTTAGGAGAGTTGTGCCTTAAGCATAGACACTGTGTCTTCCCATATTAACAGGGACTTGATGAAATAAACGTATAAATGACCCCTCACTTGCTCTAGTGCTCTTGGGAGTTGGTGATCTTTGGTGTATTTAAATACTCCGAAATTACCATCTCTTTTAAGGGTCTGAGCAGGTGGTGGAGCAGGTTAAGGCATACCTGTTATGCCAGTTGCTGGAAGGCTTCTGTGCTGGCTAGGGTTCGAGTCTCCTGGTGGGAAAGTGTTCTAAAGTTGTATACTTCACTCTCGTGTTTAGGAGAGTTGTGCCTTAAGCATAGACACTGTGTCTTCCCATATTAACAGGGACTTGATGAAATAAACGTATAAATGACCCCTCACTTGCTCGAGTGCTCTTGTGAGGTGGTGATCTTTGGTGTATTTAAATACTCTGAAATTACCATCTCTTTTAAGGGTCTGAGCAGGTGGTGGAGCGGGTTAAGGCGTACCTGTTATGCCAGTTGCTGGAAGGCTTCTGTGCTGGCTAGGGTTCGAGTCTCCTGGTGGGAAAGTGTTCTAAAGTTGTATACTTCACTCTCGTGTTTAGGAGAGTTGTGCCTTAAGCATAGACACTGTGTCTTCCCATATTAACAGGGACTTGATGAAATAAACGTATAAATGACCCCTCACTTGCTCTAGTGCTCTTGGGAGGTGGTGATCTTTGGTGTATTTAAATACTCCGAAATTACCATATCTTTTAAGGGTCTGAGCAGGTGGTGGAGCGGGTTAAGGCGTACCTGTTATGCCAGTTGCTGGAAGGCTTCTGTGCTGGCTAGGGTTCGAGTCTCCTGGTGGGAAAGTGTTCTAAAGTTGTATACTTCACTCTCGTGTTTAGGAGAGTTGTGCCTTAAGCATAGACACTGTGTCTTCCCATATTACCAGGGACTTGATGAAATAAACGTATAAATGACCCCTCACTTGCTCTAGTGCTCTTGGGAGGTGGTGATCTTTGGTGTATTTAAATACTCCGAAATTACCATCTCTTTAAAGGGACTGAGCAGGTTGTGGAGCGGGTTAAGGCGTACCTGTTATGCCAGTTGCTGGAAGGCTTCTGTGCTGGCTAGGGTTCGAGTCTCCTGGTGGGAAAGTGTTCTAAAGTTGTATACTTCACTCTCGTGTTTAGGAGAGTTGTGCCTTAAGCATAGACACTGTGTCTTCCCATATTAACAGGGACTTGATGAAATAAACGTATAAATGACCCCTCACTTGCTCTAGTGCTCTTGGGAGGTGGTGATCTTTGGTGTATTTAAATACTCCGAAATTACCATCTCTTTTAAGGGTCTGAGCAGGTGGTGGAGCGGGTTAAGGCGTACCTGTTATGCCAGTTGCTGGAAGGCTTCTGTGCTGGCTAGGGTTCGAGTCTCCTGGTGGGAAAGTGTTCTAAAGTTGTATACTTCACTCTCGTGTTTAGGAGAGTTGTGCCTTAAGCATAGACACTGTGTCTTCCCATATTAACAGGGACTTGATGAAATAAACGTATAAATGACCCCTCACTTGCTCTAGTGCTCTTGGGAGGTGGTGATCTTTGGTGTATTTAAATACTCCGAAATTACCATCTCTTTTAAGGGTCTGAGCAGGTGGTGGAGCGGGTTAAGGCGTACCTGTTATGCCAGTTGCTGGAAGGCTTCTGTGCTGGCTAGGGTTCGAGTCTCCTGGTGGGAAAGTGTTCTAAAGTTGTATACTTCACTCTCGTGTTTAGGAGAGTTGTGCCTTAAGCATAGACACTGTGTCTTCCCATATTAACAGGGACTTGATGAAATAAACGTATAAATGACCCCTCACTTGCTCTAGTGCTCTTGGGAGGTGGTGATCTTTGGTGTATTTAAATACTCCGAAATTACCATCTCTTTTAAGGGTCTGAGCAGGTGGTGGAGCGGGTTAAGGCGTACCTGTTATGCCAGTTGCTGGAAGGCTTCTGTGCTGGCTAGGGTTCGAGTCTCCAGGTGGGAAAGTGTTCTAAAGTTGTATACTTCACTCTCGTGTTTAGGAGAGTTGTGCCTTAAGCATAGACACTGTGTCTTCCCATATTAACAGGGACTTGATGAAATAAACGTATAAATGACCCCTCACTTGCTCTAGTGCTCTTGGGAGTTGGTGATCTTTGGTGTATTTAAATACTCTGAAATTACCATCTCTTTTAAGGGTCTGAGCAGGTGGTGGAGCGGGTTAAGGCGTACCTGTTATGCCAGTTGCTGGAAGGCTTCTGTGCTGGCTAGGGTTCGAGTCTCCTGGTGGGAAAGTGTTCTAAAGTTGTATACTTCACTCTCGTGTTTAGGAGAGTTGTGCCTTAAGCATAGACACTGTGTCTTCCCATATTAACAGGGACTAGATGAAATAAACGTATAAATGACCCCTCACTTGCTCTAGTGCTCTTGGGAGGTGGTGATCTTTGGTGTATTTAAATACTCCGAAATTACCATCTCTTTTAAGGGTCTGAGCAGGTGGTGGAGCGGGTTAAGGCGTACCTGTTATGCCAGTTGCTGGAAGGCTTCTGTGCTGGCTAGGGTTCAAGTCTTCTGGTGGGAAAGTGTTCTAAAGTTGTATACTTCACTCTCGTGTTTAGGAGAGTTGTGCCTTAAGCATAGACACTGTGTCTTCCCATATTAACAGGGACTTGATGAAATAAACGTATAAATGACCCCTCACTTGCTCTAGTGCTCTTGGGAGGTGGTGATCTTTGGTGTATTTAAATACTCCGAAATTACCATCTCTTTTAAGGGTCTGTGCAGGTGGTGGAGCGGGTTAAGGCGTGCCTGTTATGCCAGTTGCTGGAAGGCTTCTGTGCTGGCTAGGGTTCGAGTCTCCTGGTGGGAAAGTGTTCTAAAGTTGTATACTTCACTCTCGTGTTTAGGAGAGTTGTGCCTTAAGCATAGACACTGTGTCTTCCCATATTAACAGGGACTTGATGAAATAAACGTATAAATGACCCCTCACTTGCTCTAGTGCTCTTGGAAGGTGGTGATCTTTGGTGTATTTAAATACTCCGAAATTACCATCTCTTTTAAGGGTCTGAGCAGGTGGTGGAGCGGGTTAAGGCGTACCTGTTATGCCAGTTGCTGGAAGGCTTCTGTGCTGGCTAGGGTTCGAGTCTCCTGGTGGGAAAGTGTTATAAAGTTGTATACTTCACTCTCGTGTTTAGGAGAGTTGTGCCTTAAGCATAGACACTGTGTCTTCCCATATTAACAGGAACTTGATGAAATAAACGTATAAATGACCCCTCACTTGCTCTAGTGCTCTTGGGAGGTGGTGATCTTTGGTGTATTTAAATACTCCGAAATTACCATCTCTTTTAAGGGTCTGAGCAGGTGGTGGAGCGGGTTAAGGCGTACCTGTAATGCCAGTTGCTGGAAGGCTTCTGTGCTGGCTAGGGTTCGAGTCTCCTGGTGGGAAAGTGTTCTAAAGTTGTATACTTCACTCTCGTGTTTAGGAGAGTTGTGCCTTAAGCATAGACACTGTGTCTTCCCATATTAACAGGGACTTGATGAAATAAACGTATAAATGACCCCTCACTTGCTCTAGTGCTCTTGGGAGTTGGTGATCTTTGGTGTATTTAAATACTCCGAAATTACCATCTCTTTTAAGGGTCTGAGCAGGTGGTGGAGCGGGTTAAGGCATACCTGTTATGCCAGTTGCTGGAAGGCTTCTGTGCTGGCTAGGGTTCGAGTCTCCTGGTGGGAAAGTGTTCTAAAGTTGTATACTTCACTCTCGTGTTTAGGAGAGTTGTGCCTTAAGCATAGACACTGTGTCTTCCCATATTAACAGGGACTTGATGAAATAAACGTATAAATGACCCCTCACTTGCTCGAGTGCTCTTGTGAGGTGGTGATCTTTGGTGTATTTAAATACTCTGAAATTACCATCTCTTTTAAGGGTCTGAGCAGGTGGTGGAGCGGGTTAAGGCGTACCTGTTATGCCAGTTGCTGGAAGGCTTCTGTGCTGGCTAGGGTTCGAGTCTCCTGGTGGGAAAGTGTTCTAAAGTTGTATACTTCACTCTCGTGTTTAGGAGAGTTGTGCCATAAGCATAGACACTGTGTCTTCCCATATTTACAGGGACTTGATGAAATAAACGTATAAATGACCCCTCACTTGCTCTAGTGCTCTTGGGAGGTGGTGATCTTTGGTGTATTTAAATACTCAGAAATTACCATCTCTTTTAAGGGTCTGAGCAGGTGGTGGAGCGGGTTAAGGCGTACCTGTTATGCCAGTTGCTGGAAGGCTTCTGTGCTGGCTAGGGTTCGAGTCTCCTGGTGGGAAAGTGTTCTAAAGTTGTATACTTCACTCTCGTGTTTAGGAGAGTTGTGCCTTAAGCATAGACACTGTGTCTTCCCATATTACCAGGGACTTGATGAAATAAACGTATAAATGACCCCTCACTTGCTCTAGTGCTCTTGGGAGGTGGTGATCTTTGGAGTATTTAAATACTCCGAAATTACCATCTCTTTAAAGGGACTGAGCAGGTTGTGGAGCGGGTTAAGGCGTACCTGTTATGCCAGTTGCTGGAAGGCTTCTGTGCTGACTAGGGTTCGAGTCTCCTGGTGGGAAAGTGTTCTAAAGTTGTATACTTCACTCTCGTGTTTAGGAGAGTTGTGCCTTAAGCATAGACACTGTGTCTTCCCATATTAACAGGGACTTGATGAAATAAACGTATAAATGACCCCTCACTTGCTCTAGTGCTCTTGGGAGGTGGTGATCTTTGGTGTATTTAAATACTCCGAAATTACCATCTCTTTTAAGGGACTGAGCAGGTGGTGGAGCGGGTTAAGGCGTACCTGTTATGCCAGTTGCTGGAAGGCTTCTGTGCTGGCTAGGGTTCGAGTCTCCTGGTGGGAAAGTGTTCTAAAGTTGTATACTTCACTCTCGTGTTTAGGAGAGTTGTGCCTTAAGCATAGACACTGTGTCTTCCCATATTAACAGGGACTTGATGAAATAAACGTATAAATGACCCCTCACTTGCTCTAGTGCTCTTGGGAGTTGGTGATCTTTGGTATATTTAAATACTCCGAAATTACCATCTCTTTTAAGGGTCTGAGCAGGTGGTGGAGCGGGTTAAGGCATACCTGTTATGCCAGTTGCTGGAAGGCTTCTGTGCTGGCTAGGGTTCGAGTCTCCTGGTGGGAAAGTGTTCTAAAGTTGTATACTTCACTCTCGTGTTTAGGAGAGTTGTGTCTTAAGCATAGACACTGTGTCTTCCCATATTAACAGGGACTTGATGAAATAAACGTATAAATGACCCCTCACTTGCTCTAGTGCTCTTGGGAGGTGGTGATCTTTGGTGTATTTAAATACTCCGAAATTACCATCTCTTTTAAGGGTCTGAGCAGGTGGTGGAGCGGGTTAAGGCGTACCTGTTATGCCAGTTGCTGGAAGGCTTCTGTGCTGGCTAGGGTTCGAGTCTCCTGGTGGGAAAGTGTTCTAAAGTTGTATACTTCACTCTCATGTTTAGGAGAGTTGTGCCTTAAGCATAGACACTGTGTCTTCCCATATTAACAGGGACTTGATGAAATAAACGTATAAATGACCCCTCACTTGCTCTAGTGCTCTTGGGAGGTGGTGATCTTTGGTGTATTTAAATACTCCGAAATTACCATCTCTTTTAACCCCTTAACTGCGTTGCCTCCAAATGTGACACCCCCGCAGTGCGCAGGAAATAAATTCTCTGGAAAAAATTCTTTTTTCTTTTTAAAGTGTCAAAAACCCTTCCCTCAGTATGGGTATGTAAAAAAAAAGTCGAAATTGTACTTACTTTGGCTGCTATGGGGTCCGGAAGTTGGGCCGTGACGTCATCATTCCCCGTGCGCCCGTGCTGTAAGCTCTTGGGGGCAGTGGGGCGCTCGGGGCGGTGCGCGCGAGTTGCCGCGAATATATTTTCGTTCATTTTTTGAGCACTTTTCCAAATACATTTTCATTGTTTTTATGTGCCAATCCAATGTATGATGAACACGTACACTATATTTCCGCAGTACAACATCCGTACTGTCTGTAGACACTGTGTTACGCGCATGAAACTTGTGTACGCATATTTACTATGTATCATGCTAATTTGTGTATATATACAATCTATTTACACACTATACACTGTCTCACACTATATACATTCACCATCAACACATTCAGAACACCGCGTAACAGCTGCTTCATATGGGCCAATAGCTGCCTCGTATGGGCCAATATCAGCTGCCTCGTATGGGCCAATATCAGCTGCCTCATATGGGCCAATAGCAGCTGCCTCGTATGGGCCAATAGCAGCTGCCTCCTATGGGCCAATAGCAGCTGCCTCGTATGGGCCAATAGGAGCATTTGGCCATGAACACATTCAGAACACCTCGAGTGAGAGCAGCCACACCCAGCCAGTCTCCCTCACTCCAACATCTTACTCGCCAACATTGCTCCTCCCACCATATTGTTATAGTTCTTATTACACATGTTCTATATACCTATCTACATGTTTTATTTACCAGAACTATGCAAGTAAGCTGGTATTGTGTCCAAACAGTACAGTGGCCACCATACACTGCATGAAAAATCACACAGCAGACGACGCTACGATTACGTCACCTCCCTCACCAAAATAGCTCCTCTCAACATTCTTCTGTTGCTGTTCTTACACTATATACACACACTATATATACCCATGTACATATGTGTTGCCCATAGCGAACCACTAAGCTAGTATGGTGAGCAAAACAAGAGTGGCAGCCACACACACAATGAGGCTACCTCAATTCTCGCCCTCCCTCCCTCATCAAAATTCCTCCTTCCACAATACTACGCACAACGCTAATTATAACCACAATCCTGCTATTATCACAATCCTGGTCACTAATTCCTGTAAATGAATAATTGACCACACGTTTATTTTGAAAAGGAACCTAAGAAATCATTTGAAGATTCGTAGATGAACGAAATAATGCTGTGGTGCTGTGGCTAGCGCTGTGAACATCGTGAACAGCATTGAATCACTGATATTTGAACATTGTACCCAGTCATTATCACACTCAGGCTCTAATATAACACTATCATAGCTAAATAATACAAGTTATATATATATTTTGACATTATTAGGCGATGCTGTGGTCACATGCTGAACAGCAGTGCTGTGCGCTCATGCTGCGAGCGCCAGCCTTGGTTGCTCACACACTACTGAGGCTCCCACACCCGGGAATGTGGACCACGATTTTTTTTAAAGATGGCGTCTGTTTACAAGAGCCCTGAGGAAGCTGATGTGAACCCCATGTAGCCGCGGGAGTTTTGAATGGAACGTGAAAAATACAAATACCCGGAGGCGCGTTGCGCAAACCAGACGTGAGCCTGCAGGCGCGTTGCGCAGTTTAAGGGTTAAGGGTCTGAGCAGGTGGTGGAGCGGGTTAAGGCGTACCTGTTATGCCAGTTGCTGGAAGGCTTCTGTGCTGGCTAGGGTTCGAGTCTCCTGGTGGGAAAGTGTTCTAAAGTTGTATACTTCACTCTCGTGTTTAGGAGAGTTGTGCCTTAAGCATAGACACTGTGTCTTCCCATATTAACAGGGACTTGATGAAATATACGTATAAATGACCCCTCACTTGCTCTAGTGCTCTTGGGAGGTGGTGATCTTTGGTGTATTTAAATACTCCGAAATTACCATCTCTTTTAAGGGTCTGAGCAGGTGGTGGAGCGGGTTAAGGCGTACCTGTTATGCCAGTTGCTGGAAGGCTTCTGTGCTGGCTAGGGTTCGAGTCTCCTGGTGGGAAAGTGTTCTAAAGTTGTATACTTCACTCTCGTGTTTAGGAGAGTTGTGCCTTAAGCATAGGCACTGTGTCTTCCCATATTACCAGGGACTTGATGAAATAAATGTATAAATGACCCCTCACTTGCTCTAGTGCTCTTGGGAGGTGGTGATCTTTGGTGTATTTAAATACTCCAAAATTACCATCTCTTTTAAGGGACTGAGCAGGTGGTGGAGCGGGTTAAGGCGTACCTGTTATGCCAGTTGCTGGAAGGCTTCTGTGCTGGCTAGGGTTCGAGTCTCCTGGTGGGAAAGTGTTCTAAAGTTGTATACTTCACTCTCGTGTTTAGGAGAGTTGTGCCTTAAGCATAGACACTGTGTCTTCCCATATTAACAGGGACTTGATGAAATAAACGTATAAATGACCCCTCACTTGCTCTAGTGCTCTTGGGAGTTGGTGATCTTTGGTATATTTAAATACTCCGAAATTACCATCTCTTTTAAGGGTCTGAGCAGGTGGTGGAGCGGGTTAAGGCATACCTGTTATGCCAGTTGCTGGAAGGCTTCTGTGCTGGCTAGGGTTCGAGTCTCCTGGTGGGAAAGTGTTCTAAAGTTGTATACTTCACTCTCGTGTTTAGGAGAGTTGTGCCTTAAGCATAGACACTGTGTCTTCCCATATTAACAGGGACTTGATGAAATAAACGTATAAATGACCCCTCACTTGCTCTAGTGCTCTTGGGAGGTGGTGATCTTTGGTGTATTTAAATACTCCGAAATTACCATCTCTTTTAAGGGTCTGAGCAGGTGGTGGAGCGGGTTAAGGCGTACCTGTTATGCCAGTTGCTGGAAGGCTTCTGTGCTGGCTAGGGTTCGAGTCTCCTGGTGGGAAAGTGTTCTAAAGTTGTATACTTCACTCTCGTGTTTAGGAGAGTTGTGCCTTAAGCATAGACACTGTGTCTTCCCATATTACCAGGGATTTGATGAAATAAACGTATAAATGACCCCTCACTTGCTCTAGTGCTCTTGGGAGGTGGTGATCTTTGGTGTATTTAAATACTCCGAAATTACCATCTCTTTTAAGGGACTGAGCAGGTGGTGGAGCGGGTTAAGGCGTACCTGTTATGCCAGTTGCTGGAAGGCTTCTGTGCTGGCTAGGGTTCGAGTCTCCTGGTGGGAAAGTGTTCTAAAGTTGTATACTTCACTCTCGTGTTTAGGAGAGTTGTGCCTTAAGCATAGACACTGTGTCTTCCCATATTACCAGGGACTTGATGAAATAAACGTATAAATGACCCCTCACTTGCTCTAGTGCTCTTGGGAGGTGGTGATCTTTGGTGTATTTAAATACTCCGAAATTACCATCTCTTTTAAGGGACTGAGCAGGTGGTGGAGCGGGTTAAGGCGTACCTGTTATGCCAGTTGCTGGAAGGCTTCTGTGCTGGCTAGGGTTCGAGTCTCCTGGTGGGAAAGTGTTCTAAAGTTGTATACTTCACTCTCGTGTTTAGGAGAGTTGTGCCTTAAGCATAGACACTGTGTCTTCCCATATTAACAGGGACTTGATGAAATAAACGTATAAATGACCCCTCACTTGCTCTAGTGCTCTTGGGAGTTGGTGATCTTTGGTGTATTTAAATACTCTGAAATTACCATCTCTTTTAAGGGTCTGAGCAGGTGGTGGAGCGGGTTAAGGCGTACCTGTTATGCCAGTTGCTGGAAGGCTTCTGTGCTGGCAAGGGTTCGAGTCTCCTGGTGGGAAAGTGTTCTAAAGTTGTATACTTCACTCTCGTGTTTAGGAGAGTTGTGCCTTAAGCATAGACACTGTGTCTTCCCATATTAACAGGGACTAGATGAAATAAACGTATAAATGATCCCTCACTTGCTCTAGTGCTCTTGGGAGGTGGTGATCTTTGGTGTATTTAAATACTCCGAAATTACCATCTCTTTTAAGGGTCTGAGCAGGTGGTGGAGCGGGTTAAGGCGTACCTGTTATGCCAGTTGCTGGAAGGCTTCTGTGCTGGCTAGGGTTCAAGTCTCCTGGTGGGAAAGTGTTCTAAAGTTGTATACTTCACTCTCGTGTTTAGGAGAGTTGTGCCTTAAGCATAGACACTGTGTCTTCCCATATTAACAGGGACTTGATGAAATAAACGTATAAATGACCCCTCACTTGCTCTAGTGCTCTTGGGAGGTGGTGATCTTTGGTGTATTTAAATACTCCGAAATTACCATCTCTTTTAAGGGTCTGAGCAGGTGGTGGAGCGGGTTAAGGCGTGCCTGTTATGCCAGTTGCTGGAAGGCTTCTGTGCTGGCTAGGGTTCGAGTCTCCTGGTGGGAAAGTGTTCTAAAGTTGTATACTTCACTCTCGTGTTTAGGAGAGTTGTGCCTTAAGCATAGACACTGTGTCTTCCCATATTAACAGGGACTTGATGAAATAAACGTATAAATGACCCCTCACTTGCTCTAGTGCTCTTGGAAGGTGGTGATCTTTGGTGTATTTAAATACTCCGAAATTACCATCTCTTTTAAGGGTCTGAGCAGGTGGTGGAGCGGGTTAAGGCGTACCTGTTATGCCAGTTGCTGGAAGGCTTCT